>NC_047125.1:1323518-1623518 GCF_902500255.1 Thalassophryne amazonica
TGGTGTGTGTGAGAGAGTGTAAGTGGCACAGTTATTATAATCTCCGAGCAGCGGCTCGTTATTTTAAGGTGCAAATAATAAAAAAAAAATCCTCTGTCTTGTCGAACAATTTTAATCACTAACGACAAGTATTTTAACTAGACATCGGTCGAGCGGGAGAAAATATCAACTAGACATAAGCGAAGAGTTAATGGTCCATGTCCACAGACGACACAGGCAGGAAACATACACCTGTTTATCAACTAAATGTCACGGACAAAGTGACAAGAAGAACCAAAACCACTTAATTATGGAAGGAAATATTGTCTCTCTTCTTCCTCCATTTGTGGCTTTGCCAACATGCACGGCTTCCGGCATATTCCACCTGTTTCTTGATGAGACTAATTGAAATTCTATGAGCGGTGCTCAGTAAATTGTCCAGAATTAAAATAGCAGGTGGGACAGTCTCTGTCTGTCTGTATAGACATTAGCAATGCTTGTATAGACCTGGTCTTGTGTTTTATCTCCTCTGGTTGCACATTTTACATCACGATGGAGTTTATGGAACATTGTCTTAAGGTCAGCATGATTGAAATCTGTCCATGAGCAATGGACATGTCCTCTGAACGTGGAAGCTTGGCTCGCCTCTTCTTCTGTGGTTTTGAAGCTTCACTGTGAGCAAAGTCCAGCGGGATGAATAAAATGTATCAATCCAGGAATGTACTGATAAAAGGATTTTTGGCCTTGGTGTGTTGACTTGTGGAGACTTGGTGTACAGTGTAGATTTAAATACAGTAGCGGAGTGTTGCGTAGACTTTGTTAAAAACTGCGTACTTTCTGCGTCCAGTGCTCGACACCGAAAAAATTAAGAGCCAGTCAGGCAGGTGGTGACTCATGACCCCGTCAGATTTGTCCCAATTTTTTTTTTTTTTTTTTTAAATGGTTAGATATGTTAGAAACGAACAAATCACATCTTTTTTTATTCCTTGATAAGGTTCACTTTTTTTTTTTTTTAGGGGGGTCCTGGAAATTTGGGGTGAAAATGAGCCAAAATGGCAAAAATCACAAATTTAGATTTTCGAATGCTCATATTTCCGTGTGCCCTGAGTGAACCAAATTGATTTTTGTCTTAATCCATCAGGTATGGACTCTCGAATAACATGAAGATTTTGGTGGCTGACTCAGGGCGCAGCCCACAGGTGGCGCTGTAAATTAATATTTTTTGTAATTGTGCACATTTTCACAGTGGCGGTGCGGCCTGCGACCTTCGTCACCCAAAGTATTTTATGCATGTGATGATAGATTAGGACCTCTTACTTTGATGTTGATCAAAAGTTTGGTGGCCGACTTTGGGCACACAAGTATAGGGCATGCTTTTTGCCGCCAAAATGCAAAATTACCATTTTTTTCGCACAGTAATTTATCCATACGCCCTAAGTCAAAAGTGATGAAATATGGGTCATACTGTCACTCAGCATCTCTCGTTTCAGTTGTAAAGAGAGTTTTGTGGCTGGTTTTGGTATTGACCCTTTTTGCACCGTTTTTGTTGGACCACTTCACGAAGAGGCCAAATATGGTAAATTGGCAACTTCCTCCGATTTTCATTAAACTTGCAGAATTTGCTCCCATAACAGGGTAAAGGGGCCACTGTAAGTTTGAGTGCAAGCCATTTTGGCTGTAGGTTGCCAGCTGGTGGCCAAATTTGATGCTGCACAAGAATAATCAGCCAAAGGAACATAAAACTAGAAATTATTCGATCCACCAGCCTTTTTGCTTAACGAGTCCCTTATTGGTCCTTCAGAGCGGCCGTTGTTTTTGAGGGTGTTTAACCGGAAAAATAATTTCTTTACGTTGATTATACACCCTGCAGCGAGTCTGTAATAAAACACTTCTGCAACAGCTCTGTTTTGAATCTTGAAACAACGAAATGGTGATCCAACTCGCTGCTTCGTTGGATCATTGCTTCGCAGCTTTTCAGAAGCGGCAAGTCCACTTCTTAACCCTTCTCAAAGCCATTTTAAAATGTCAATCGTGAGTCACTTTTGTGCGGATTAAAGTCACTAACTGGGACTCTTGTCTTGTTGCGAGGAAAAAAAAAAAAAAAAAGAAAATTGTCCTCTGTTTGTACCCATCCAAACACTGCGCCACTCTCTGCTGAGACAAAGTCCAGCTGGAATTAATAACTTCAAAGTGAATCGCCATTTAAATCAAATGACACATCTTTCCAAACAGAAAATTCTCAAGAGGTATCCATAAGGGAACTGATAAGGAATCGGATCGATAATGGGACTGATATTGATAAAATATTATCAATACCCATACTTTGTTATTTATGTTAAAATGTGTTAGTTAAGTCAAAGATGTTTAAATGTTAAAAACAATGTTTAAAATATGACAAAAGATAAAATAGAATAGAAAGTTCTTTAAAAACATGTTTAAAATGTTGACCAAGACTGTAAAATGTGTAAATGCATAGACAGTGCCTTAAAAATGCACAAATACTTTTAAAATGTGTTCAAGATGTGTAAAAGAATAAAAAACATTAAGATGTTAAAATGTGTATGGGGGGGGGGGGGGGCTGTCACGATTAGGAATTTCTGGAGACGATTAATTGTCAGAAATAATTGCGAATGACAAATATATTGTCTATTGTTATATTGTCTTTTTTCCCCTTCATTATATTCTACCATCGTAGTATAATTACACAACTCTGGAAGAATGTTTGGCTTCTGTGAGTGGAGAAACTGGGAATAGTGCAACATTTTTATTTTTATCTTCATTTTACATACAGTCCCAACTTTTTCTGATTTGTGGTTGTTTCTGTTGCATTTCTGAAATTGTTTCTCCTCATCAGTCACGTTTCGTGCTTAAACACGACATTAAGCTCAAGACTGAACAAATAAATACCTTTGGAAAATAACAGCTGTTAAAGTTCAGAGTTCTCACCTGTTTTACGTGATCTGTGGGTCTGAACATCACCACAGCTTCTCCACGTCAGGGTTTTTTTTTTTTTTTTTGCTCAGTTCATTCATTCTTCTTCTTTGTCTTTCAGCTGTTCCCGTTAGAGGTCGCCACAGCAGATCAATCGTTTCCATCTCACCCTGTCCTCTGTATCTTCCTCTGTCACACCAACTACCTGCATGTCCTCTCTCAGCACATCCATAAACCACCTCTTTGGTCTCCCTCTTCTCCTCCTGCCTGGTGGCTCCATCCTCAGCATCCTTCTCCCTATATACCCTGGGTCCCTCCTCTGCACATGTCCAAACCATCTCAATCTCGCCTCTCTGACTTTGTCTACAAACCGTCCCACCTGAGCTGTCCCTCTGATATGTTCATTCCTAATCTCATCCATTCTTGTCACTCCCAAAGAGAATCTCAACATCTTCAGCTCTGCCACCTCCAGCTCTGCCTCCTGTCTTTTTGTTAGTGCCACTGTCTCTAAACCATACAACATAGCTGGTCTCACTACTGTTTTGTAAACTTTCCCCTTCACTCTTGCTGATATTCTTCGGTCACAAATCACTCCTGCCACCTTTCTCCACCCACTCCACCCTGCCTGCACTCTCTTCTTCACCTCTTTACCACACTCTCCATTACTTTGAACAGTTGACCCCAAATATTTAAACTCATCTACTTTCACCACTTCTACTCCTTGTAACTATACTATTCCACTGGGCTCCCTCTCATTCACACACATGTACTCAGTCTTGCTTCTACTGACTTTCATTCCCCTTCTCTCCAAAGCATATCTCCACTTCTCCAGACTAGACTCAACTTGCTCTCTACTCTCACTACAGATCACAATGTCATCTGCAAACATCATAGTCCATGGGGACTCCTGTCTGATCTCATCTGTCAACCTGTCCATCACCACTGCAAACAAGAAAGGACTCAGAGCTGATCCTTGGTGTAATCCCACCTCCACCTTGAATGAGTCTGTCATTCCGACTGCGCATCTCACCGCTGTCACACTATTCTTGTACATGTCCTGTATGGGGGTCGTTTTGACCGTTGGGGTTTTACATCATTATTGTATGGCCTTGCCTTACAATATAAAGCGCCTTGGGGCAACTGTTTGTTGTGATTTGGCGCTATATAAAAAAAAAATTGATTGATTGATTGATGTCCTGCACTACCCTAACGTACTCTGCCACTCCAGACTTCCTCATACAATGCCACAACTCTTCTCTTGGCACCCTATCATAAGCTTTTTCTAAGTCCACAAACACACAATGTAACTCTTTCTGTCCTTCTCTGTACTTTTCCAACAGTATTCTCAGAGCAAACATTGCATCTGTAGTGCTCGTTCTCGGCATGAAACCATATTGCTGCTCACAGATCTTCACCTGTTTTCTAAGCCTAGCTTCTACTACTCTTTCCCATAACTTCATGCTGTGGCAGATCAGCTTTATGCCTCTGTAGTTACTGCAGCTCTGCACATCACCCTTGTTCTTGAAAACAGGAACCAGCACACTTCGTATCCACTCCTCAGGCATCCTCTCACTTTCCAAGATTTTATTAAACAATCTGGTTAGAAACTCTACTGCCATCTCTCCTAGACATTTCCATGCCTCCATTGGAATGTCATCTGGACCAACTGCCTTCCCACTTTTCATCCTCTTCATAGCAGCCCTCACTTCATCCTTGCTAATCTCTTTTACTTCCTGATTTACTCTCACCACATCATCCAGCCTTTTCTCTCGCTCATTTTCTTTATTCTTCAACTCATCAAAAATATTCCCTCCACCTTCTCAGCACACACTCCTCACTTGTCAGCACATTACCATGTGCATCTTTTACCACCCTAACCTGCTGCACAGCCTTTCCAGCTCTGTCCCTTTGTCTGGCCAATCAGTACAAGTCCTTTTCTCCTTCCTTACTATTCAACTTCTTGTACAGCTAGCAATATGCCTTTTCCTTTGCTTTTGCCACTTCTCTTCTCGCCTTACGCCGCATCTCCTTGTACTCCTGTCTACTTTCTTCATCTCTCCGACTATCCCAAAACTTTTTCGCCAACCTCTTTCTCCTTATGCTTTCCTGGACCTCTTCATTCCACCACCAAGTCTCCTTGTCTTCCTTCCACTGTCCAGATGTCATACCCAGTACTGCCCTAGCTGTCTCCCTCACCACATCTGCAGTACTTTTCCAGTTGTCCAAAATTGCTTCCCCTCCAACTAGTGCTTCTCTCACCTGCTCGCTAAATTTCACACAACAGTCTTCCTCCTTCAGCTTCCATCTGATCCTTTGTTGAGCTCTCACTCTCTTCTTTACCTCTAAAGTCATCCTACAAACAACCATCCTATGCTGTCTAGTGACACTCTCTCCTGCTACCACCTTAGTCTGTGATTTCTTTTAGCTTGCATCTCCTATAAAGAATGTAGTCCGCCTGTGTGCACCTTCCTCCACTCTTATATGTTACCCTGTGCTCCTCCCTTTTCTTAAAGTAGGTATTCACCACAGCCATTTCCATCCTTTTTGCAAAATCAACTACCATCTGTCCTTCCCCATTCCTATCCTTGATACCATATCTACCCATTACTTCCTCATCACCTCTGTTCCCTTCACCAACATGCCCATTGAAGTCTGCTCCTATCACCACTCTTTCATGCTTGGGCACACTCTCCACCACCTCATCTAACACACTCCAGAAATCTTCTTTCTCCTTCATCTCACAACCTACCTGTGGGGCATATGCACTGATATTCATCATCACCCCTTCAATTTCCAACTTCACACTCATCACCCTGTCAGACACTCGCTTAACCTCCAACACACTTTTAACATACTCTTCCTTTAAAATGACCCCAACACCATTTCTCTTCCTGTCCTCACCATGCTACAACAACTTGTACCCACCGCCGATGCTCCTGCTCTTACTTCCCTTCCACTTGGTCTCTTGCACACACAATATGTCTACCTTTCTCCTCTCCATCATATCAGCCAGCTCTCTCCCTTTACCAGTCAGACTACCAACATTCAAAGTCCCCACTCTCATTTCCACCCTTCTAGTTTTCTTCTCCCGCTGTTTGTGGCAACGTTTTCCTCCTCTTCTTCGTTGTCTTCGCCCAGCAGTAGCCCAATTTCCACCGGCACCCTGTTGGGCAATAGCACCGGTGGCGGACGTTGTTAACCCAGGCCGCGACCGATCCGGTATGGGAATTCGATTCTGAGTCTGCATAGTTGGGTTAGCTTGTTTTACGCCGGATGCCCTTCCTGACGCAACCCTCATTTATCCAGGCTTGGGCCCGGCACTCAGAATGTACTGGCTGTACACCCCATGTGGCTGAGTTTCCCATGTGGCTGAGTTCATTCATATATTCTCATATTTTAAATATGTTTTAAAGATATTTGACCACTTATTTCATCTCATGATCTCATAAATTCAGTATACGACACACACATGGTGTGAACAGGACGGTAACGGAAGAATCACATCGGAAGAGAAAGTTCAGAGAGAAGTAAAAGTAGCTCCAAGGTTTGGTATGTTTTTTTTTTTTTAACATGTTCACTCGGGTTAAAATCCTCTCTCTGCTCCGCGCTCGCTGTGCACTGATGGTTCTCAGCAGACTATAACGTGTCGTGCCTCCATTCAGGAATCCCTCACCCACCCCCTCCCTCGCAGTCTGCAGCCTGTTGACTCCACGCATACGCACACACCGACAGCTCCTTCCGTAAACTCCGCATTTTAGAGAGCTTTTGAATTATGTTTTTGTTGTGTTTTGTAAGTGTCAAAGGTTTACAATCAAAAATAGGCAAGGAAAAAATAAAGTGAAAAATAATTTTCCACACACATTTATTCAAAACACACAGCAAACTATAATAAACAACTGTTTTGACACTTTATGAAGGTAATTTGGGGTCTTGTGTGAAAGACTGTACAACAAAAAGGTTCAAACAATAAACACAAATGTACATTTTGAACAATATATACAAAATGGTTTATGCGTTTTGTTGTCCATTGATATGGTAAACAGTGCTTTACGCAGAGAAAGCAACAGTTATCCAGTAACATTCACATGCAAACTAGTGGAGCAATCCTGATAGTTACACACTCTTTGTTTGAGCACGTGAGATTGTCAGAGGCTCTCTGTCTGCTCCCTGTGCTCTCACTTTCGCCGTGCGTAATGGCGCAGGGTGCACTGAGTATGTACTCATTGCAGCACCCAGGTGGCTATTCAAACGGGCCAACTAGTAACACATCACTCCTGAAAACGATCTTTGACGTTTCACGTGAGGAAATCTGCCCTACAATTGGATTTTGGAAAACTATGTGACGGTGAACCAATTTCGATTGGAGACTCACATTGCGCACATCATCACACAGCTTCTATGAGGAGTACAAAGATGGCCGATGGCTGGCTCGAAAGTCCGCAGTGTTAACTTTTCAGCAAAAAAAACCCCAAAAACCTAAGTTTCTATCTCATATCATTCAAAAGTTATTTATAATTTAGTAAAGCTTGGTCTTAGCCGTCGTATACGATGGAGTCGGCCCCAGAGGGTTAAAGTGGTTCACCGGACACACCTACACAAATCCAAACTCGCCAAAATTTATCCTTAAATTGACCCAATGTGCAAAAGATGTAAATCAGGGGAAGCGACCCTGATACATATGTTTTGGACTTGTCCTAAAATCCAAATTTTTTGGAAGGACGTTTGTAAAGCACTTTCTACTGTCCTTGCAACAAAAGTAACCCCACACCCATTACTTTTGCTTTTCTGGGTCAGCCCTGAAGGACTGGGTTTACCAAGTGGAGGTTGTAGAGTTATTCCCTTTTCAAATCTATTGGCCCATCGTCTCATCTTCTTAAAATGGAAGGAAGTTGCCCCACCCACCATATCACAGTGGATAAAAGATGTGCTGTCTAACGTAAAACTTGAAAAAAGTGTGAAGGGCATCGAAAAGAAATTTTTTTTAACATGTTTCGCTTTTTCATAACTGCTGGGTAGATTGGAAAATGCTGCTTTCAGTGTCTGCTGGCTTGCTGCTGCAGGATGTTTGGCTGGAAGCTCTGCTTTTCCCTTCAAAGCAAAAAATCCAAAATGTGCCCACACTTTAGATTTAAAATGTGATGGTGGAGGTTTTATCCCCGTGCCATTTCACGAGGTGTCCGCCATTCTCCACTTTCAATTTAAGTTTATTATTTTCCCCCGCAGATGGATGTGATGTTGCGTTGCCAGGTAGAGTCAATAAAAAGCATTTCACCCTCTGGAGAAAAGCAGTAACTTTTTCCAACCTGGCTGATAAACGTAGTCAAAAATGAAGCATTCAAGTAAAAAAAAAAAAAAGTATATTTTTGTTTTAAAAAAAAAAACAATACTTATGGGTGATTCTTTAACTACGGGCACTATTGGCCTTGTAAATGTAATTTCCACCACACCATTGCCTTACAATATAAAGCGCCTTGGGGCAACTGTTTGTTGTGATTTGGCGCCATATACATGTGCTCTGATGTCACTGTTTATCTCCATAGAAACTACCCAAACAATCTTTCATACAAACTGTTTAAAGGGACATTACAGTGTTGTGGTGGAAATTACGGCAATAGTCTGGGAAACTACATTTTGTTTAAAAAAATCACAACAGTTGTATGACATTGAATACCCCAATTATGTTTTGATTATTTTACTGATATTTTATTCAGAGATATTTTAAAACATTAGAAAAAAAAAACCACGTTTCTTTACCATTCATTTTTAACATTGAAGATCAAAAGTCTGGGTGTGGGACAAGCACAAAACGGCAATATTTGCATATAATGATGCTGAACAAAGGTGAAAAAGTCATCATAGACTACTAGAACAAATTTCTTAACACACTTTCATTGTAAAGATAACTATAAAAGTGTGAAATTTCCCCTTTTTTCTGTTTTTCATACAATATGATCAAAGGACATAATAAATGCCTGTAGTCTAAGAATCACCCTTATGTGAATCGATTTTCTCCTCCCACCCCTAATACACACACACATTTTAACATAGCTTCACTTAACATAGCTTCTTTCACGAACTGGGAGATATTAATGGTCCAGTCACGCCAGAGGTTTGCGCGCTGCCCAACGGAAAACTGCACGTTAACGAGGAACTACACTCAACAAAAATATAAACGCAACACTTTTGGTTTTGCTCCCATTTTGTATGAGATGAACTCAAAGATCTAAAACTTTTTCCACATACACAATATCACCATTTCCCTCAAATATTGTTCACAAACCAGTCTAAATCTGTGATAGTGAGCACTTCTCCTTTGCTGAGATAATCCATCTCACCTCACAGGTGTGCCATACCAAGATGCTGATTAGTGCACAGGTGTGTCTTAGACTGCCCACAATAAAAGGCCACTCTGAAAGGTGCAGTTTTATCACACAGCACAATGCCACAGATGTCGCAAGATTTGAGGGAGCGTGCAATTGGCATGCTGACAGCAGGAATGTCAAACAGAGCTGTTGCTCGTGTATTGAATGTTAATTTCTCTACCATAAGCCATCTCCAAAGGCGTTTCAGAGAATTTGGCAGTACATCCAACCAGCCTCACAACCGCAGACCACGTGTAACCACACCAGCCCAGGACCTCCACATCCAGCATGTTCACCTCCAAGATCGTCTGAGACCAGCCACTCGGACAGCTGCTGAAACAATCGGTTTGCATAACCAAAGAATTTCTGCACAAACTGTCATAAACTGTCTCAGGGAAGCTCATCTGCATGCTCGTTGTCCTCATCGGGGTCTCGACCTGACTCCAGTTCGTCATCATAACCGACTTGAGTGGGCAAATGCTCACATTCACTGGCGTTTGGCACGTTGGAGAGGTGTTCTCTTCACGGATGAATCCCGGATCACACTGTTCAGGGCAGATGGCAGACAGCGTGTGTGGCGTCGTGTGGGTGAGCGGTTTTCTGATGTCATTGTTGTGGATCGAGTGGCCCATGGTGGCGGTGGGGTTATGGTATGGGCAGGCGTCTGTTATGGACGAAGAACACAGGTGCATTTTATTGATGGCATTTTGAATGCACAGAGATACTGTGACGAGATCCTGAGGCCCATTGTTGTGCCATACATCCAAGAACATCACCTCATGTTGCAGCAGGATAATGCACGGCCCCATGTTGCAAGGATCTGTACACAATTCTTAGAAGCTGAAAATGTCCCAGTTCTTGCATGGCCGGCATACTCACCGGACATGTCACCCATTGAGCATGTTTGGGATGCTCTGGACCGGCGTATACGACAGCGTGTACCAGTTCCTGCCAATATCCAGCAACTTCGCACAGCCATTGAAGAGGAGTGGACCAACATTCCACAGGCCACAATTGACAACCTGATCAACTCTATGCGAAGGAGATGTGTTGCACTGCATGAGGCAAATGGTGGTCACACCAGATACTGACTGGTATCCCCCCCAATAAAACAAAACTGCACCTTTCAGAGTGGCCTTTTATTGTGGACAGTCTAAGGCACACCTGTGCACTAATCATGGTGTCTAATCAGCATCTTGATATGGCACACCTGTGAGGTGGGATGGATTATCTCAGCAAAGGAGAAGTGCTCACTATCACAGATTTAGACTGGTTTGTGAACAATATTTGAGGGAAATGGTGATATTGTGTATGTGGAATAAGTTTTAGATCTTTGAGTTCATCTCATACAAAATGGGAGCAAAACCAAAATAATAATAATAACTGCTCACTGTGAAACAGCAGACATGGGTCCTGGTCTTTAATAAGCAGACAGGTGAGTTACGATCGACATCTTTAAATGGCTTTGACAGAGGTTGATGAATACATTTTGGACTCACTGCATCAATTAAAATAAAATAATAATAATAATAATCAGCCCCACTCATCCTCAGGCTCAGACACACACTGGCATAACAAATGAGTACGATGATTAGATTCAGCTGGGTTTTATCACTTAATTACCAGCTCACACCTGAAAATAACTTCTACAACACGTTTAAATAGGCAGACAACGCAGGATGTCCCCAAGCAATCCCAGCGTGCGCTGCACCAAATCCAAAATGGAGGTATCCGTTGCGCTACAATGGAAACAAGTGCATTGGGATGGGTATCGAGATCCGGTTCTTTTCGGGTATTATTAAGAAATGATTCGATCCGCTGACATCATTAGCCTTTTTGCTTAACGATTCCCTTATTGGTCCTTCAGAGAAGCTATTGTTTTTGAGGGTGTTTGTCAGGAAAATGATCATTTCTCTACGTTGATTACAGACCCGCTGCAGGGTCTGTAATCAACCGTTTCTGCAGCATGGCTTTACTTTGAACCTTGAACCAATGAAGCAATGCACTGCTTCGTTGGAACTTTGCTTCACTCCTCTTCAGAAACAGCAACTCTGCATTTAACCCCTCTCAAAGCCATTAAAATATGTCAATCGTAAGTCACTTTTGTGTGGATTAAAGTGACTAACTGGGACTCCTGTCTTGTTGTGAGAAAGAAACGAGAATCTTCCTCCGTTCCATTGCTCCAAACGCTGCGCCGCTCGGAATTAACAACTTCAAAGCAAATCTGTTTAAATCAAATGACACCTCTTTCCAAACACTGTAATACAAACAATAAACTGCAATCAATCAAAACATTTTCATTTTTCCTCCTAAAATGAGATGTCCTGCTCTGATGTGCAGCAGCCAAAGACAGTATGACTGCAGACCTGCAGACTCCAGCAGCCAGCTGAACTCAGCTCAGATGTATTGAGAGACTTCCATGCCAAAAATGTCTGAAATGCTTTTGACAAAAAACTACAGATTTTATTTCTATTTATATCCAGAGATCAAGGATCCAGTGACCAATTTCATATTTACTTAGTTTAAGCCTCAATAAAATGTTGACATAAAAAAAACCCTGTAAAGCCTACTTTTAATACACAGAAAATTAACAGGAGGTATCGATAAGGAATCGGATTGATAACGATAGATAACATCTTATCAATATCCATCCCTACAAGTGCATTTGTCTCTTTATGTGTGTTACCCTGTATTTTAGTGTATTCTTGTTTTGACATTATTATAGAACTCAAATGGAATCCCCTCTCACTATCGCACGGCGTTCTGGCCTGGAGATCGGGGTAGAAGTTCCCCGCGGCCTCGGAGGACGAAGCTCAGGGCTGAAAGCTTCGTCTTTAGGCGGCGGAGCTAAACTAAAGCTAACAGGCCCGCTAGCCGACCAGACACTAAGCTGGTCTGGAGTGTCCGTGATATCTAACTCCACTGAACTCAGAAGCTGCTCTACCTTACGGACACGGCTCTCTCAGAGGGCCACCCTGTCTGACAACATCACACAAGTTATTTTAAAGTGTTGAGCACCAAGAAAAGAACAAGCGAGGAGCGACAGCTAGCACAAGCTAAGTGCTAACGAGAAGCTAACCACTGCTAGGACTCACACAGCAGCAAATTAATGAGCTAAAGTCCGTAGCTGTTGCATTTAAAGACTAACAAAAGTAAAGCACAGTTAATTAAGATAAAAGAAACGATTCCAACCTTGTAGTCAATAGAAGAGCGGAGAGAAGTCCAGTCACCGAGGAGTCAGTCCATTCACAGGGGCGGGAGCGGGCCTGCTCTTCCTGCAATCTGATTGGCCAGCCTGTGTGCTTCTCCAATTGTCATTGGCTGTTGCTTATGTCAATCATTGTGCTCGATGTAAGCCACCGTTTTGTGATCAAACGGAAACAAAACTGAAACCTAGTACAAGACTGCACCGTGTATGAAAATATAGAGCTTTTATTTTGACAAGTTTAGGAAGTGATTCTGCAGCTGCGCCGATTAAATGCTGTAGCTTTACCGATCACGGAGTTGGATTGATTGAGTTTATTTTGTAAAATCAATATAAACATGCAGAGTTGAATATATCAGATTATTTCCTTTGTGGTCTTTGTGAAACTATCACGTGACAAAATAGAGGGGCTTGATTGAACATGTACAACTTGTAAATAAGACAATAGGACCTTAATAATTAATGTAAATAACTCTCTCTCTCTCTCTCTCTATAGTTTGCACTGGAATACCAATTAAACAAGTCCAAACAGTAAAGAAAACTATAAGATCTTAACAGTGCATGTAAATGGTAACTGTATACCTATAGATATTTAAACACAGCAACACTGATCACTGCATTGTGAATATTTTTATTTCAAATAAAAAAATCGTTTGGGATGTTTTTGGTCTCCAGTCACTTTAAATAAATAGGAGAAGATTATTAAAGATTATTAAAATGATTTAGGAATAAAGTAGCACAGATCTTGGGTAAACGTAGTTTCCCATAACTCTCAGGGGTTAATTTGAGCCGGATCCTGCCGGAACAGGATCTGGCACCTCTTGATTTTGACCCCCCTGTGTTCCGGGACTAATTTGAGCTGATCCGGCACCTCTCTTGAATAAAAAAAAAAAAAAATTATATGAAAAACATTTTAAAATGTACCTTTCGTGGCCTCGCAGTTTCGCGGATTTTTTTTAGTCCAATTCTGCATGCTTTTTTTTTTTTTTTTTTTTTTACAGTGCATTGTGTTCTGCGTCCTCATCAAGCAGCCGGTCGCGGCACCGTGAAGGCAGTGCACGCGCATTGTGATCTGTGTGTCTGTTTAAAAGAATCTCGCCCAGAAGAAAAAAGAGCGCCAACAACTACCCATAACTGTGTTCTTCACTCGGAAAAAGACACCTGCAGCGAGGTGTGACTCAGTGGAAAAAGACGGAAAAAGACAGCGGAGCAGCGCCAGGACGGAGAGGCGCGATCAGAGGAACTGTGAAATCCTGGTCAGTCACTATTAATGATTTCTTATGTGTCCAACCTCGTAGGTTGATCGTTAAATTGAATTTGTTAGTTCTAAAAGCCATCATAATTATTTATAGGAAAACATTCTATTTTTATTTCTCAAAAAAATGTTTGGGCCTGAAAACAGGTATTTTTCTACTAAGGTTTGAACTTTGAGAGCGTTTACACACGAGAGAAAAGTGATAAAATGTTAATGCCTGTTTGAGAAAAGTGTATAAAGTGTGCAGTGAGGGGTTTTACAGCCTTAAAACGTCGATAATAATTGTAAAAAATAACGCTGACTACTTCGCGGATTTCGCCTATTGCGGATTGTTTTTAGAACGTAACTCCCGCTTTAAACGAGGGACCACAGTATAACATTAATTGATACGTTTTATTTAAATAAATCGTCATAACTTAATGTTGTTTATTAAAACTCAACATTATTTGAGAGTTGGAGATTTGTTGTTTGGCACACAAGCCACGCCCCAACAAGAACAAAACGGAAACCTAGAAAATTCACACGTGAAATTGAGGCTTTTAAGTGCCACAGCTCTAGAAGTTGCCATTCACATGTTATTTTTCTGTGCGTTCCGGGACCTGTGGCCATCTCGTCATCGCTATGCTGTCATATGTACTTTGCGTTCCGGTACCTAATGATTTACAAATTAAGCACTGCTCATTTTTCTCATCTCCATCGAAACATAACCTGTTCCATCAGCTTCCAAACTCCTTCCTGGGTCCATAACCTGTTGATGTTGCATCATAAAAGCACTGGAATACTGTGTCTTAACATAATGGAGGAACAAACTCACACACAACCTTCAGTTTGTTTGACTGGCAGGAAAACTGCTCACAGGAGCAAAGTCAGTCATTTATTGATTATCTGCTGCACTCTGACAATGACAGCAGAGAGAAGAGCACATTGAAGAATACAACAGTTCAACATCTTTGAATTACAGGAGTGATGGAGAAAATATAGCTTTTTTTCATTCTTTTTCTTTCGTCTCTGCCAGTCACTTGTCCATACTCCAGTCCAGTATGTGGCGGTAATGCAACGATAAGTTCGTCACCGTCATTAGACTCCAACGAAGAAGAACTGTTTCCTGTTGTTGTCTGAGGCTAAAGCTAGTTAGCTGGAGACGCTGGAATCTCTTCTCTGAACAGATCAAACTTCACTCTGTGATCCTCGAATGTGTTTTTTGAAGAGCTCCAGAAGCACAAAGGTCGACAGTAAACCGGAAGAAGAAGAAAAGGCGAAGTTAGCGTGAAAAGGTGGAAGAGCTGAGAAGGTTGTTTAAACAGCGGCTAACTGCTGCTAATGCTGAGATATTTGAGTTGGTAGAAACAAACAGATCGCAGAGCAGCAAGAAGAAACGAGTGGATTTAAAGAAGAGAAGAAACTAGTCAACGTACTGGAAGCTGTTTTCAAGCCTGAAGTTCTCTGATCCAGAGCAGGTTTGTCCACTAAACTTTATTTCAGACGAACTCCACCACATCCAAATGATAACTGTTAGTTTGTGTTGGAGTTCTGATTATAGACTGAACACCAAATATCAGCAAAAATAAGACAAACTGATGAAAAATGAAGGACAGTTAAGCTTAGTGGTGGACTGATGAAGTTGATCCATCGATACTGTTACAGTTTTTCCTCATTTTATATACACAAAAAGTTAACTATGTACACAATTCATAAAATCTGAAGTTCATGAATCAACATTATGACTCCAAACTGCTTAACTTTGAGCACACTGACCCCCACGCTGCCCACAATAACCATATTAGAAGAAAATAAAATTGAAGATCGATCCGTATAAGATCAATCAATCAATCAATTTTTTTTTTATATAGCGCCAAATCACAACAAACAGTTGCCCCAAGGCGCTTTATATTGTAAGGCAAGGCCATACAATAATGATGTAAAACCCCAACGGTCAAAACGACCCCCTGTGAGCAAGCACTTGGCTACAGTGGGAAGGAAAAACTCCCTTTTAACAGGAAGAAACCTCCAGCAGAACCAGGCTCAGGGAGGGGCAGTCTTCTGCTGGGACTGGTTGGGGCTGAGGGAGAGAACCAGGAAAAAGACATGCTGTGGAGGGAAGCAGAGATCGATCACTAATGATTAAATGCAGAGTGGTGCATACAGAGCAAAAAGAGAAAGAAACAGTGCATCATGGGAACCCCCCAGCAGTCTACGTCTATAGCAGCATAACTAAGGGATGGTTCAGGGTCACCTGATCCAGCCCTAACTATAAGCTTTAGCAAAAAGGAAAGTTTTAAGCCTAATCTTAAAAGTAGAGAGGGTGTCTGTCTCCCTGATCTGAATTGGGAGCTGGTTCCACAGGAGAGGAGCCTGAAAGCTGAAGGCTCTGCCTCCCATTCTACTCTTACAAACCCTAGGAACTACAAGTAAGCCTGCAGTCTGAGAGCGAAGTGCTCTATTGGGGTGATATGGTACTACGAGGTCCCTAAGATAAGATGGGACCTGATTATTCAAAACCTTATAAGTAAGAAGAAGAATTTTAAATTCTATTCTAGAATTAACAGGAAGCCAATGAAGAGAGGCCAATATGGGTGAGATATGCTCTCTCCTTCTAGTCCCCGTCAGCACTCTAGCTGCAGCATTTTGAATTAACTGAAGGCTTTTTAGGGAACTTTTAGGACAACCTGATAATAATGAATTACAATAGTCCAGCCTAGAGGAAATAAATGCATGAATTAGTTTTTCAGCATCACTCTGAGACAAGACCTTTCTGATTTTAGAGATATTGCGTAAATGCAAAAAAGCAGTCCTACATATTTGTTTAATATGCGCTTTGAATGACATATCCTGATCAAAAATGACTCCAAGATTTCTCACAGTATTACTAGAGGTCAGGGTAATGCCATCCAGAGTAAGGATCTGGTTAGACACCATGTTTCTAAGATTTGTGGGGCCAAGAACAATAACTTCAGTTTTATCTGAGTTTAAAAGCAGGAAATTAGAGGTCATCCATGTCTTTATGTCTGTAAGACAATCCTGCAGTTTAGCTAATTGGTGTGTGTCCTCTGGCTTCATGGATAGATAAAGCTGGGTATCATCTGCGTAACAATGAAAATTTAAGCAATACCGTCTAATAATACTGCCTAAGGGAAGCATATATAAAGTGAATAAAATTGGTCCTAGCACAGAACCTTGTGGAACTCCATAATTAACTTTAGTCTGTGAAGAAGATTCCCCATTTACATGAACAAATTGTAATCTATTAGACAAATATGATTCAAACCACCGCAGCGCAGTGCCTTTAATACCTATGGCATGCTCTAATCTCTGTAATAAAATTTTATGGTCAACAGTATCAAAAGCAGCACTGAGGTCTAACAGAACAAGCACAGAGATGAGTCCACTGTCCGAGGCCATAAGAAGATCATTTGTAACCTTCACTAATGCTGTTTCTGTACTATGATGAATTCTAAAACCTGACTGAAACTCTTCAAATAGACCATTCCTCTGCAGATGATCAGTTAGCTGTTTTACAACTACCCTTTCAAGAATTTTTGAGAGAAAAGGAAGGTTGGAGATTGGCCTATAATTAGCTAAGATAGCTGGGTCAAGTGATGGCTTTTTAAGTAATGGTTTAATTACTGCCACCTTAAAAGCCTGTGGTACATAGCCAACTAACAAAGATAGATTGATCATATTTAAGATCGAAGCATTAAATAATGGTAGGGCTTCCTTGAGCAGCCTGGTAGGAATGGGGTCTAATAAACATGTTGATGGTTTGGATGAAGTAACTAATGAAAATAACTCAGACAGAACAATCGGAGAGAAAGAGTCTAACCAAATACCGGCATCACTGAAAGCAGCCAAAGATAACGATACGTCTTTGGGATGGTTATGAGTAATTTTTTCTCTAATAGTTAAAATTTTGTTAGCAAAGAAAGTCATGAACTCATTACTAGTTAAAGATAATGGAATACTCAGCTCAATAGAGCTCTGACTCTTTGTCAGCCTGGCTACAGTGCTGAAAAGAAACCTGGGGTTGTTCTTATTTTCTTCAATTAGTGATGAGTAGAAAGATGTCCTAGCTTTACGGAGGGCTTTTTTATAGAGCAACAGACTCTTTTTCCAGGCTAAGTGAAGATCTTCTAAATTAGTGAGACGCCATTTCCTCTCCAACTTACGGGTTATCTGCTTTAAGCTACGAGTTTGAGAGTTATACCATGGAGTCAGACACTTCTGATTTAAAGCTCTCTTTTTCAGAGGAGCTACAGCATCCAAAGTTGTCTTCAATGAGGATGTAAAACTATTGACGAGATACTCTATCTCCCTTACAGAGCCTAGGTAGCCACTCTGCACCGTGTTGCCACATGGCATTAGAGAACACAAAGAAGGAATCATATCCTTAAACCTAGTTACAGCGCTTTCTGAAAGACTTCTAGTGTAATGAAACTTATTCCCTACTGCTGGGTAGTCCATCAGAGTAAATGTAAATGTTATTAAAAAATGATCAGACAGAAGGGAGTTTTCAGGGAATACTGTTAAGTCTTCTATTTCCATACCATAAGTCAGAACAAGATCTAAGATATGATTAAAGTGGTGGGTGGACTCATTTACTTTTTGAGCAAAGCCAATAGAGTCTAATAATAGATTAAATGCAGTGTTGAGGCTGTCATTCTCAGCATCTGTGTGGATGTTAAAATCGCCCACTATAATTATCTTATCTGAGCTAAGCACTAAGTCAGACAAAAGGTCTGAAAATTCACAGAGAAACTCACAGTAACGACCAGGTGGACGATAGATAATAACAAATAAAACTGGTTTTTGGGACTTCCAATTTGGATGGACAAGACTAAGAGACAAGCTTTCAAATGAATTAAAGCTCTGTCTGGGTTTTTGATTAATTAATAAGCTGGAATGGAAGATTGCTGCTAATCCACCGCCCCGGCCCGTGCTACGAGCATTCTGACAGTTAGTGTGACTCGGGGGTGTTGACTCATTTAAACTAACATATTCATCCTGCTGTAACCAGGTTTCTGTTAGGCAGAATAAATCAATATGTTGATCAATTATTATATCATTTACCAACAGGGACTTAGAAGAGAGAGACCTAATGTTTAATAGACCACATTTAACTGTTTTAGTCTGTGGTGCAGTAGAAGGTGCTATATTATTTTTTCTTTTTGAATTTTTATGCTTAAATAGATTTTTGCTGGTTATTGGTAGTCTGGGAGCAGGCACCGTCTCTACGGGGATGGGGTAATGAGGGGATGGCAGGGGGAGAGAAGCTGCAGAGAGGTGTGTAAGACTACAACTCTGCTTCCTGGTCCCAACCCTGGATAGTCACGGTTTGGAGGATTTAAGAAAATTAGCCAGATTTCTAGAAATGAGAGCTGCTCCATCCAAAGTGGGATGGATGCCGTCTCTCCTAACAAGACCAGGTTTTCCCCAGAAGCTTTGCCAATTATCTATGAAGCCCACCTCATTTTTTGGACACCACTCAGACAGCCAGCAATTCAAGGAGAACATGCGGCTAAACATGTCACTCCCGGTCTGATTGGGGAGGGGCCCAGAGAAAACTACAGAGTCCGACATTGTTTTTGCAAAGTTACACACCGATTTAATGTTAATTTTAGTGACCTCCGATTGGCGTAACCGAGTGTCATTACTGCCGACGTGAATTACAATCTTACCAAATTTACGCTTAGCCTTAACCAGCAGTTTCAAATTTCCTTCAATGTCGCCTGCTCTGGCCCCCGGAAGACAATTGACTATGGTTGCTGGTGTCGCTAACTTCACATTTCTCAAAACAGAGTCGCCAATAACCAGAGTTTGATCCTCGGCGGGTGTGTCGTCGAGTGGGGAAAAACGGTTAGAAATGTGAATGGGTTGGCGGTGTACACGGGGCTTCTGTTTAGGGCTACGCTTCCTCCTCACAGTCACCCAGTCGGCCTGCTTTCCCGGCTGCTCGGGATCTGCCAGGGGGGAACTAACGGCGGCTAAGCTACCTTGGTCCGCACCGACTACAGGGGCCTGGCTAGCTGTAGAATTTTCCACGGTGCGGAGCCGAGTCTCCAATTCGCCCAGCCTGGCCTCCAAAGCTACGAATAAGCTACACTTATTACAAGTACCATTACTGCTAAAGGAGGCCGAGGAATAACTAAACATTTCACACCCAGAGCAGAAAAGTGCGGGAGAGACAGGAGAAGCCGCCATGCTAAATCGGCTAAGAGCTAGTAGCTACGCTAAGCTAGCGGATTCCTAAAAACACGCAAAGTGAATAATGTGTAAATAATTTAGAGGTGATTCAGCAGAATGAGTGCTTTAGTTAAGGCACGTAAAGATTACACTGGGAAACAAATCGTAATCTAGATAACTAGATCAATCTAACTGCGCAGATTAAACAGCTAACAGATACAGAAAAACACCGCTGTGCTCCGGAACAGGAAGTGATACAATACCGCAGTGAGAGCCAACCACCAGTAGAGGCAAGCAAGAGTATCAATATCAAGATGACTTTAAAAACCTCTTTAACACTGAGGGTGAATTATGGCTCCTGATAGTGTTGATAATATCACACATACCAATGATTTATTGCACATTCTGAGTGTGGAAGAGTTCTTGGACATGTGAGCAGACATGTTACAACCCCTGGCAAAAATTATGGAATCACCGGCCTCGGAGGATGTTCATTCAGTTGTTTAATTTTGTAAAATGGTCCATGACAAGGCTCCAACCTGCAAAGCTGATCTGGCAACAGCAATCAGAGAAAGTTGGAGTCAGATTGATGAAGAGTACTGTTTGTCACTCATTAAGTCCATGCCTCAGAGACTGCAAGCTGTTATAAAAGCCAGAGGTGGTGCAACAAAATACTAGTGATGTGTTGGAGCGTTCTTTTGTTTTTCATGATTCCATAATTTTTTCCTCAGAATTGAGTGATTCCATATTTTTTTCCCTCTGCTTGGTCTAAAAAAGTAACCGTTACTGACTGCCACAATTTTTTTTCTTGTTTTCTTATAGTGTTTCTTAAAGCCAGAAAGTTGCCATTTGAAATGACTTTAGTTTTGTGTCATGTCTGTGATCTGCTTTTTTTCTACAAAATTAAACAACTGAATGAACATCCTCCGAGGCCGGTGATTCCATAATTTTTGCCAGAGGTTGTAGGATGATTTATTTAAACACTGTTCTCAGTTCTTCTTCACAAAATTATGATTTTTGTTGAAAACAAATATTGTGTTTGGAAAACAATAAAATTCACCAAACTGGTGAATTTGGTTTTGTTTGAAGTTCTGTTCTTCCCTTTTGAATTTTGAATGCCAACTTTTGGTCACGAAAAACCATGAAATTCACCCGCAGTTGTACAAATTCCAAAATTGCATGAGAGAGAGGAAAAAAAAATCACAAGGTGGTATTCAAGGAATTTTAACGTCATTGAATTCTTGGAGGAGAATCTCAACTTCCAGCAAAAATATTTCCAGTAAATTTCTGTCCTCTGATCCAGTCGACACACTGCTGTCAACATTTCAGCTGCTACTTCAGGTTTTATTCAAAAGTCTATTTACTCAATAGTGTAAACACTAAAATGACTCTTACAGAATTTACAGCTGTTGCTAAAGAATTTTATTTGGGGTGTGTCATCATTTTCCTCACCTGCATAGTGCAGGGAAATAATTAGGAGAATAAACCCGGGTTTATTCTGGTTATTAACTAGAACCGGTTCTTGATCTCTGCTGCTGTACCTGTAAGGTCAGAGGTCGATGGTGGAGGTGGAACGAGGAGTGTCTTTAAGGGGAACAACATTCTTCCTGAATCAGCGGCGTTTCTGATTCTGTCATGAAGACAATTTGGCAGCAGAAATGCTGGAAGATCAACATGACAGAAGAGACGGACATGAACTGAGGACAACAGGGTGTCCAGATTTACAACGCTGCCGTTCAACTGCTCTGATCAGGTTTCTGACAGCTTCAGTCAGCTGGATGTTGGAGGTAAGAGGGCGGAGCTTATCAAGGCTGGAGGTCAACCAGGACAAAGTGCTGTGAGGAGACGTCACAGCTGAGAGAAGTGAGCAGGACCTTCAGTCCTCATCTCAGTCTCAGTTCAGACTGGTGAAAATCTGATCCGGTTTGAATCAGAGCCAAACTCAGCCATGTGTGAATGTTACTGAACTCCAAAATCAAACACTTTGTGTTCGATTAAGAAAAATGGACATGAAAGTGCGTCCAGAACTGATTAAAGGAGAATAAAAAAAATTCTAAACTATCCTGCAAAAAGCATCTGCTAGCTGAATTATCATCAATCGCCTGTCGTCCATCACCATTTCATGAACAACCTCAATGTTTTTCTGGGTTGTAGCTGTTATAGGCCGTCCACATCTTGGGTCGTCTTCAAGACTCTCTCTACCCCTCTTATATTCAGCTGCTCACTTCTGCACTGTAGATATGGAGGGAGCATTATCCCCTAATGTCGCAACCATATTGGCATGAATGTCCTTGGGTGGTAACCCCTTCTTCTGCAGGTACTTAATGACACCATAATGCCAGATTTTGTCCATTTTCACTGCAACCCGCTTCCATGAACTTTCAAACTCAGCTATGAACCATATGGCATCAGATCAGTAACAGAACCACTCGCATGCAAAAAAATAAATAAATAAAAATTGCTTTCAGACGTATTATATTATTTCACACGCGGAGATATTAACTGCGCGCACAAAGATGTCATGTCAAAAACAAAGTATCCCATTGTATCTTCAATGTAGCTCCCTTCATCCAACTGTATGTTTTCGGGTTTTGTCTTTTTACCTTTTTTTGATTGAGCATTTATCCAGTCCAAATTCCATACCAATGTCTTTGAAGAACTTAAGGACAGTTTCCATGAGCTGACCGAGTCCCTTTTTTGTGTTGGCATAAATTTTCAAATCATCCATGAACAGCAGATGGTTCACAAGTTTTTGGTTTTTCCTTCCTCTGTCTCTACTTAAGTCATACCCGATGTCATGCTCCTTCAGGATCTTGCTGAGTGGGTTTATGATTAAACAGAATAAAAGTGGTGAGCGTCTGTCTCCCTGAAATATTCCTCTCTGAACTCATATGTCTGGGATTGTTATTTGTCCCTCTGTGTGATTGAGGGTGATGGTGGTGTTCCACTTGTTCATATGTGCTCTCAGGAAAGATCTTATTTCCTCATTGATGTTGTAGAGTTCTAAGCACCTCATGATCCAGGAGTGTGGTACACTGTCAAATGCCTTTTTGTAATCAATCCAAGCAATGCTGAGGTTCCTGCTCCTTTTTTGCAGTCCTGCAGGATAACTTTGTCTATCAGTAACTGGTCTTTAGCTCCTAATCTTCTTCTGGAACAACCTTTCTGTTCATTTTCCAGGTAGCCACCAGTGTCCAGATGTTCATAAATGTCATCAGCTATCATTCCTGTCAGTCATTTGTATGTTGTTGTTAGGCAGCAGATGGGTCTGTACTTGTTGGGAAGCTGTGTTTCCTTGGTCTTTGGTAGTTGGCTTGTGTTCCCAGTTGTTAGCCAGTCTGGTGTGTCCTCTTCTCTGTTCAATATTTTTGTGAAAGCCACGACATAATGTTGGTGTAATGCTGTCAGTCTTTTCAGCCAAAAATTTGGGATTCTGTCGATGCCAGGTGCCTTGAAGTTACTGTATTCACTCATTTTCTTTCTGATCTCCTCTTCAGTGATTACAATTGCTGGCATTTGCTGTTTTGTTTTTTTTGTTTTTTTTCAATTTCTTCTCTCTCAGGTGGCTGTTGTACTTCTATTGTCATTTGCCAACTTCCTGTACACGAGCCTCGGGTTTTTGCGAATTATCTGTTTTGCTCATTTTCTTGTCTTTGTTCCTAATTTGTGCAGAAAAATGTTTCACTAAGGCTTGATGTTCAGCCTCCCACCCAGCTGTTTATCTTCAACGTTGCATTTTGTTTTAATGCAATTTACTTTTTTAAGGAGATTCCTTTTGTGGTTTTGGCTTCCCAAAATGTGGCCATTTGGGAGATCTCTGCTCTTAGGTGGTTGATTTTTTTGTTGTAATTTCTTTTTCCATTGTGGCACAGTAGTCTTTTTCTTAATTGTGGTTCCTTTTCTCTCCAAATCTTGTGGGGCTAATTTACTTTTTATGTACCATGCCACTCCATAATTTACACAGTTTAAATCTGTCAATGTGGTTCATTCTTGGACCAGTTTAGCCAGTCTCAGGTTAACTTTTTGCAGGATAGCTTTAAATTTTTTTAATTCTCCTTTAATTTAATCAGTTTTGGACGCTCTTTCGTGTCCATTTTTCTGGTTTCTTCAATCTTATTTGCCAATTCTTCTATTTCCTGCTGTTCTGCATCTGCGAGCACATGTATATTGTTTTGTAGATGAGCTGGTGAATGGCTCATTTTTTGGGGGGCAGTGAATGACTATGAATTATCATGTGTTTATTCAGAGTGCCCTTCTGTTTGTGTCTTTTACTCTGATGAGAACAGCTAAATGGTGTGTCTGGTATGAATCATCATGTATGTTTTCAGGGTGCCCTTTTGTCCAAATCTTTGACCACACTCAGAACAGACAAATGCTTTTTGTCTTTTGTTTTTTCATTTATCTTTGATGTTTTTTTTTAAGAGAATGCAATGTGCCCAACACTGGGGTCTAAAGTTGCACCCTTGGCTCTACAGTTATCCTAACCAGACCTGGCATTGTATCCGAGGGCTCTCTTCAAGATGGTGATCGTTCCCTTAATTGCAGACAACTGCACCTCGTGCACTTGGGTGACCGGGGATTGCCTCAAGGTATTTCTTCAGGTTCTTCATCAGGCCTGTTGCTCCCACCACAACTGGGATGATATCGATGTCTTTCAATGACCATGTTGTTCGTAGGTCATTTTTCAGGTCTTGGTATTTCGAGATATTTCCCCTTTCCGCTCGATTCAGGCCGTAGTCATTGGGGACTGTCACATTGATGATTTTGGCTTTTTTTTCTCTTGCTTGTTTCAGATGACTATCAGGTTTGATTGCACCTCCTTCGATGTGTCTTCCTGCTGGGATCTCGTTGTCGTAGAAGACAGTTACTTTTCTGTTGGATGAGACTGGTGCTGGCTCGTGCTCTTACATGTTCTTTGACTTCCATCTTCAGTTCCTTGCATACCTTCCAGTGGAGATATTGACAGATCTTTTTGTGTCTGGATGTATAATGTCCATCTGCCATGAGGATCTGGCATGCTGAAGTTAGATGGTTTACACTCTGAACAGCTGTACGACAGAATCGGCATTTATCATTTTGTGAGATCCCTGCCATTTTTTTTTGAAGCCATTTGTTAGAAGTCCCTGATCTTGTGCTCCAATCAGAATTCTTTCTCCATCAAACCCAAGTTTTCCATTTTTTTAGCCACTGCATTGATCCAACTTTGTCGATGTATTCCTTTTCGAGTTCTTCTTGGAATCGTCCGGCTCTTTTGTGCTGTTTCCATCTTTCCACTCGATGTTTTCCTTCTCTTTTGCAGTATTGTTCTCTGGTCTGTCTTGCAAGTTTTGTTGAAGGCATGAGACTGTTGCTTTTTCTCTCTTGTAGAAGTTCTCCGCCAAAGTTTTTTGCCAGTTTAGTGATTGAGGTCAGTTCGGTTAAGTCCTTGTGGTGTTGTGCGACCCTTTTTACGATTTCTTCTTCAGAGCTCTTTAAGTACTTTCCAATACTTATTATAGACACTCTGTAGGCCTGGTTGATTTCAGTGAGACCCAGACCGCCTTCTCTGCGAGGGAGATATATTTTGTCCATGCACTGATTTCTGTATGTGACTTTGTGGAGGGTGAGCATCTTCCTGGTTTTTGTGTCCAACTTATTAAGCTCACACTGTGGCCAGTCAACTATGCCAAACCCATAGGTCACCACTGGTATTACAAACTGGTTTATGGCTGTGATCTTGTTTTTTGGTGTCAACTGTGTTTTGCAGATCTTTTTTAAGCGGTTTAGGTATTCTTGTGTTGTTTTTGTTCTCATGTTCTTGTGCTCAATTGTATTACTTTGTGCAATTCCCAAGTATTTGTATGTGGAGTCTGCAGCCAGATCTTCAATGTAGCTCCCCTCATCCAATTGTATGTTTTCGGTTTTTGTCTTTTTACCTTTTGTCATTGTGCATTTTGAGTATTTATCTAGTCCAAATTCAATACCAATGTCTTTTGAAAACTTAGGGACAGTTTCCACAAGCTGAGTGAGTCCCTTTTTTGTGTCAGCATAGAGTTTCAAATCATCCATGAACAGCAGGTGGTTTACACGTTTTTGGTTTTCCTTTCCTTTGTCTTTACTTAAGTCATATCCGATGTCTTGCTCCTTCAGGATCTTGCTGAGCGGGTCCATGATTAAGCAGAATAAAAGAGGCGAAAGGCTGTCTCCTTGAAGTATCCCTCTCTGAACTTGTATGTCTGGGATTGTTATTTGTCCCTCTGTGTGATTGAGGGTGATGGTGGTGTTCCACTTGTTCATTTGTGCTCTCAGGAAAGATCTTATTTCCTCATTGATGTTGTAGAGTTCTAAGCACCTCATGATCCAGGAGTGTGGTACACTGTCAAATGCCTTTTTGTAATCAATCCAAGCCATGCTGAGGTTCCTGTTCCTTTTTTTGCAATCCTCCAGGATAACTTTGTCTGTCAGTAACTGGTCTTTAGCTCCTAATCTTCTTCTGGAACAACCGTTCTGTTCATTTTCCAGGTAGCCACCCATGTCCAGATGTTCATAAATGGCATCAGCTATGATTCCTGTCAGCCATTTGTACGTTGTTGTTAGGCAGCAGATGGGTCTGTACTTGTTGGGAAGCTGTGTTTCTTTGGTAGTAGGCTTGTGTTCCCAGTCGTTATCCAGTCTGGTGTGTCCTCTTCTCTGTTCAATATTTTTGTGAAAGTCACAGCATAATGTTGGTGTAATGCTGTCAGTCTTTTCAGCCAAAAATTTGGGATCTTGTCGATGCCAGGTGCCTTGAAGTTACTGTATTCACTCATTTTCTTTCTGATGTCCTCTTCAGTGATTACAGTTGCTGGCATTTGTTGTTTGTCTTTGTTTTTCTGTTTTATTTTTTCAATCCTTTCAGCCTCTTGGTGTTGTTTTGGATCTTCAAAGAGTGGTCTCCAGAATTTTTCAATTTCCTCTCTCTGAGGTGGCTGCTGTACTTCTATTGTGTCGTTTGCCAGCTTTCTGTACACTAGTCTGGGGTTTTTTGCAAATTGTTTGTTTATCTGTTTTGCTTGTATTTTCTTGTCTTTGTTTCTAATTTGTGCTGCACAATCTTTCACTAAGCTTTGATGTTCAGCCTTCCACCTAGCTGTTTGTCTTCAACACTGTATTTTCTTTTAATGCGATTTACTTTTTTAAGAAGATTCTTTTTGTGGTTCTTGTTTCCCAAAAATGTGGCCATTTGGGAGATCTCTGCTCTTAGGTGGATGTTTTTTTTTTTTTGTTTTTTTTTTTGTAATTTCTTTTTCCATAGTGGCATGGTATTCTTTTTCTTATTTGTGGTTCCGTTTCACTCCAAATCTTGTGGGCCTAATTTACTTTGTATGTACCATACCGCTCCATAATTTACTGAGTTTAACTCAATGTGGTTCCTTTTGGGACCAGTTTGGTAAGTCCTATGTTAACTTTTTGCAGGATATTTTTGAATTTTTTATTCTCTTTTAGTCAGCTTTGGGCGCTCTTTCATGTCCATTTTTCTTGTTTCTTCAATCTTATTTGCCAATTCTTCTCCTAGTTCCTGCTGTTCTGGGTCTGTGTGCACCTGTATATTGTTTGGTAGATGAGCTGGTGAACGGCTCGTTTTTTCGGGGGGCAGTGCGTGATTTCTTTTTTTGTTGGGGTTGTGTTTGACACATACTTTTTCTTTGGTGTGAGAGGCTGGCTTGGTCTGGTGTTTTTTTTTTTTTTTTTTTATGTACTTTTTTTTTTTAGGGCAATCATTTCTTGGTGGTGCAATAGGTTGTGTCAGAGGGCAGATGCCGTCTCTGATCATTTGTCCAACCTCCTGTTGCATTGCTTTTATTTCATCATCCGAGAAATGTTTTTGTGTGATAAAGTTGGATTTTTGGGTGGTGAGTTGCTTATTTGGGACGTCTTTTTTACTTGGGCAGTGTGGTGGAATATTTTTTGCCATTCTCTACATCTCTTTGTCTGGTTGTTGGTGTATTTTATTTTGGCATATTCCATTGCCCACAGCAGTATCCACTCTTCCACTCTTTTCAAACTGGAGTTGCTTCCCTTTATCCATCAACTGATGATCTTTTTGGGCTTCTTCCTTTACTTTTTGTATTTCCTCTGCTGTCAGATATTTTGCGATTTGTGAGGCGATCGATTGCAGTTTTGCAGTTGTGGTGGCTTCTTTCTTTTGTGGTGGTAGATCCGCTTCTTTTATGCGCTCCTCAAATACTGCCTTTTTCTTTCTGCCCCACTTCTGATGCCTTGAGTAAGTGAAGCAGTGAAAGATCTTTTTCTTCTCTTCAATGGTCCAATTTACTGTTGGCGTAGTTTCGTTTGTTTCTTCTGGTCCATTGATGCTGTTGTTGCTGGAGTCCAGGATCAGAACTGTGCTGATCTGGTGGATTATCCAGCTGAGTGCTTCCACAGGAGATTTGTCCTGTGTGGTTTGTCCTTTGTGGCTTCAGTGTCCTTCTGTTCCAGTTTTTGTCATCGATCAGAACAGTTAAATGGTTTTCTTCTTGTTTGTCGCTCCTTTTGTTGCTCTGAGCTGTTCTTGTGACCAGATGCTTTTCCATATTTAGAGCTTTTATCACTGTCATCAGTCTCAGTTCCAGAACTGTCTGAACTCCTGCCACTGGTATCTGGTTGTAAATGACTGTTTGGACCTGAGTTGCTGGCTGGTTGTGGTCCTCCATCGTCCTCTCCATCATCTTCTGCTGTCAGTGTTCTGTGTACAGATGAGCTGCTGGCTACAGGCTCAGCCTCTGTGCTCTCATCACTTGGGCTTTGATGAAGCTGTGATGACTCTGGTTTTTCATCATCATTTTCACTCTTCACAGGGACGGCAGTGAAACCAAACTTGGTGAGATCTGCCTCCTCCAGCTGCTGAAGCTGCTCTCCCTGCTGACTTATCCACAGCTTCTCTTCTTCTTTAATGTCCTCCTGGTCAACACTCAGATTGCATTCATGGTGTTCAGGGAGAGTTTCTTCTTTAATCACCAACAACAGCTGCTTGTATCTAACGAGGTGTAGAATCTCCGTAATGCGTCCTTTCCACTCATATTTGGTGTCAAAACACTTGTTAGATCCTGTAGAATTGTTATGTATAATCCTTTCTTCCATAAAAATGCTCCCTGTGCAGATATAATCCTTCAAAACATGTTTTTCTTCCGTTAAAAAAATTGAAAAGTTTTTATGTACTTTCTGGAATGAAAAAGAGGCTCTTGTCCATACATTGCCGGCATTCATTTTTTATGTGTGTTTTCAGGTTGCCCTTTAGTCCAAACCTTTGACCACACTCAGACAAATGCTTTTTGTCTTTTCATTTATCTTTGTCTTTTTAGTAGAATGCAATGGGCCCCAAACCTAGGTTCTATAGTTATCCTAACCAGATCTGGCATTGTATCTGAGGGCTCTCTTCAAGATGGTGATGGTTCCCTTAATTGCAGACAACTGCACCTCATGTGCACTTGGGTGACCGGGGATTGCCTCACGGTATTTCTTCAGGTTCTTCTTAATAAGCCCTGTTGCTCCCACCACAACTGGGATGATATCAATTTCTTTCAATGACCACGTTATTCGTAGATCATTTTTAAGGTCTTGGTATTTTGTGATTTTCTCCCTTTCAGCTCTATTCAGGCCATAGTCATTGGGGACTGTCATATCAATAATTTTTGCTGTCTTCTCTTGCTTGTTCCAAATGACAATATCAGGTTTTACTGCACCTCCTTCGATATGTCTTCCTGCTGGGATCTCTTTGTCATAAAAGACAGTCACTTTTCCTTTGGATGAGACTGGTGCTGGCTCATACTCCCAAACGTGTCCCTCTACTTCCACCTCCAGTTCCTTGCATACTTTCCAATGTAGATATTTACAGATTTTGTTATGCCGGCTTGTGTAATGTCCGTCTGCCATGAGGATCTGACATGCTGATACTAAGTGGTTTACACTCTCAACAGCTGCATGACAGAACCGGCATTGATCATTCTGTGAAATTCCTGCCATTTTTTTTCCTGCCAAAAAATTTTGGACAACTGGAAAAGTACTGCAGATGTGGTGAGGGAGACAGCTAGGGCAGTACTGGGTATGACATCTGGACAGTGGAAGGAAGACAAGGAGACTTGGTGGTGGAATGAAAAGGTCCAGGAAAGCATAAGGAGAAAGAGGTTGGCGAAAAAGTTTTGGGATAGTCGGAGAGATGAAGAAAGTAGACAGGAGTACAAGGAGATGCGGCGTAAGGCGAGAAAAGAAGTGGCAAAAGCAAAGGAAAAGGCATATTGTGAGCTGTACAAGAAGTTGAATAGTAAGGAAGGAGAAAAGGACTTGTACCGATTGGCCAGACAAAGGGACAGAGCTGGAAAGGATGTGCAGCAGGTTAGGGTGGTAAAAGATGCACATGGTAATGTGCTGACAAGGTGGATGGAATATTTTGAAGAGTTGATGAATAAAGAAAATGAGCGAGAGAAAAGGCTGGATGATGTGGTGAGAGTAAATCAGGAAGTAAAACAGATTAGCAAGGAAGAAGTGAGGGCTGCTATGAAGAGGATGAAGAGTGGAAAGGTAGTTGGTCCAGATGACATTTCAATGGAGGCATGGAAATGTCTAGGAGAGATGGCAGTAGAGTTTCTAACCAGATTGTTTAATAAAATCTTGGAAAGTGAGAGGATGCCTGAGGAGTGGAGACGAAGTGTGCTGGTTCCTATTTTCAAGAACAAGGGTGATGTGCAGAGCTTCAGTAACTACAGAGGCATAAAGCTGATCAGCCACAGCATGAAGTTATGGGAAAGAGTAGTAGAAGCTAGGCTTAGAAAACAGGTGAAGATCTGTGAGCAGCAATATGGTTTCATGCCGAGAAAGAGCACTACAGATGCAATGTTTGCTCTGAGAATACTGTTGGAAAAGTACAGAGAAGGACAGAAAGAGTTACATTGTGTGTTTGTGGACTTAGAAAAAGCTTATGATAGGGTGCCAAGAGAAGAGTTGTGGCATTGTATGAGGAAGTCTGGAGTGGCAGAGAAGTATGTTAGGGTAGTGCAGGACATGTACAAAAATAGTGTGACAGTGGTGAGATGCGCAGTCGGAATGACACTCATTCAAGGTGGAGGTGGGATTACACCAAGGATCAGCTCTGAGTCCTTTCTTGTTTGCAGTGGTGATGGACAGGTTGACAGATGAGATCAGACAGGAGTCCCCATGGACTATGATGTTTGCAGATGACATTGTGATCTGTAGCGAGAGTAGAGAGCAAGTTCAGTCTAGTCTGGAGAAGTGGAGATATGCTTTGGAGAGAAGGGGAATGAAAGTCAGTAGAAGCAAGACTGAGTACATGTGTGTGAATGAGAGGGAGCCCATTGGAATAGTGCAGTTACAAGGAGTAGAAGTGGTGAAAGTAGATGAGTTTAAATATTTGGGGTCAACTGTTCAAAGTAATGGAGAGTGTGGTAGAGAGGTGAAGAAGAGAGTGCAGGCAGGGTGGAGTGGGTGGAGAAAGGTGGCAGGAGTGATTTGTGATCGAAGAATATCAGCAAGAGTGAAGGGGAAAATTTACAAAACAGTAGTGAGACCAGCTATGTTGTATGGTTTAGAGACAGTGGCACTAACAAAAAGACAGGAGGCAGAGCTGGAGGTGGAAGAGCTGAAGATGTTGAGATTCTCTTTGGGAGTGACAAGAATGGACAAGATTAGGAATTAACATATCAGAGGGACAGCTCAGGTGGGACAGTTTGGACATGTGCAGAGGAGGGACCCAGGGTATATAGTGAGAAGGATGCTGAGGATGGAGCCACCAGGCAGGAAGAGAAGAGGGAGACCAAAGAGGAGGTTCATGGATGTGCTGAGAGAGGACATGCAGGTGGTTGGTGTGACAGAGGAAGATACAGAGGACAGGGTGAGATGGAAACGATTGATCTGCTGTGGCGCCCCCTAACAGGAACAGCTGAAAGACAAAGAAGAATAATGCAGGTGAGGAAAATGATGACACACCCTAAATAAAATTCTTTACCAACAGATGTAAATTCTGTAAGAGTCATTTTAGTGTTTACACTATTGTGTAAATAGACTTTTGAATGAAACCTAAAGTAGCAGCTGAAATGTTGACAGCAGTCTGTCGACTGGATGAGAGGACAGAAATTTACTGGAAATATTTTTTGCTGGAAGTTGTGATTTGGCGCTATATATAAAAAAAAAAAAGTTGATTGATTGAAGTTGAGATTCTCCTCCAAAAACTCAATGACTGTTTAAAATTCCTTGAATACCATCTTGGTGTTTTTTTCTCTCATGCAATTTTGGAACCTGTACAACTGCAGGTGAATTTCATGGTTTTTCATGACCAAAAGTTGACATTCAAAATTTAACAGGGAAGAACAGAACTTCAAACAAAACCAAATTCACCAGTTTGGTAAATTTTATTGTTTTCCAAACACAAAATATTTGTTTTCAACAAAATCATAATTTTGTGAAGAACTGAGAACAGTGTTTAAATAAATCAACCTAATATGAATCAAAATGAAAACGTTTGAATTAATTTCACCTTAATGAAATCCATTTAACTAAAATTTATTATTTCATATCCACAAGAAGAATCAAACAAAACCAACAGAATTAAAATATATCAGAAACTGAAAGAGGAAAAAAGTGTTTTGGGTTCAAATCCCACCCCAGTCACATTTCTCCATGTAAGGTGGAGTTGCGTCAGGAAGGGCATCCGTCGTAAAACCTGTACCAATTCAACATGCAGATCCACCTTGGATTTGCTGTGGCGACCCCGAGTGCAAACAAGGAAGCAGCCGAAGGGACTAACTAATATTGTGTGAGGAAGGATTGTAAATCAGTGTCTAGATGAAACAAACAAAAACAATCATCAAAATCCATCAAGAACTGAAGGAAAAAATTTGGGTGAATTTCAGTTTTCACCCTAAAAAGTCCATATTTTCCTAAAAACTTACAATTCCAACATTAAGACATTATTACACTCAAACAGATATGGCATCAGATCGATGCCAAAGCCACTCATTTAAAAAAAAGAAAAAGAAAATGCATTCAGGCGTATTATAGTATTTCACATTCATAGACATTAACTGTGTGTCCAAAGATGTCATGCCAAAAACAGAAAGTATCCTAATGTAGCTTCAATGTAGCTCCCTTCATCCAACTGTATGTTTTCAGTTTTTGTCTTTTTACCTTTTTTGATTGTGCATTTTGAGCATTTATCCAGTCCAAATTCCATACCAATGTCTTTGGAGAACTTATGGACAGTTTCTACGAGCTAAGTCCCTTTTTTGTGTCGGCATAGATTTTCAAATCATCCATGAACAGCAGATGGTTCACAAGTTTCTGATTTTTCCTTCCTCTGTCTCTACTTAAGTCATACCTGATGTCTTGCTCCTTCAGGATCTTGCTGAGTGGGTCTATGATTAAACAGAATAAAAGTGGTGAGAGTCTGTCTCCCTGAAATATTCCTCTCTGAACTCGTATGTCTGGGATTGTTATTTGTCCCTCTGTGTGATTGAGGGTGATGGTGGTGTTCCACTTGTTCATTTGTGCTCTCAGGAAAGATCTTATTTCCTCATTGATGTTGTAGAGTTCTAAGCACCTCATGATCCAGGAGTGTGGCACGCTGTCAAATGCCTTTTTGTAGTCAATCCAAGCCATGCTGAGGTTCCTCCTTTTTTTGCAGTCCTTCAAGATAGATTTGTCTATCAGTAACTGGTCTTTAGCTCCTAATCTTCTTCTGGAACAACCTTTCTGTTCATTTTCCAGGTAGCCACCAGTGTCAAGATGTTCATAAATGGCATCAGTTATGATTCCTGTCAGCCATTTGTACATTGTTGTTAGGCAGCAGATGGGTCTGTACTTGTTGGGAAGCTGTGTTTCCTTGGTCTTTGGTAGTACGCTTGTGTTCCCAGTCGTTAGCCAGTCTGGTGTGTCCTCTTCTCCATTAAATATTTTTGTGAAAGCCACAACACAGTGGTGGTGCAATGCTGTCAGTCTGTTCAGCCAAAAATTTGGGATTTTGTCCATGAGTCAGTATCTGACACACACAGCAATAAACCTGGGTGTAAAACTGGACAGTGATTTGATGCTCAGATTAAGTCAAGTCTAGTTTCTATCAACTCAGACAAGTGGCCAAGGTTGGCAACCCTCCTGTCCTGTGCACCAACAGCAATTCTTGAATTATTTCTGTAATTTATGTTTGTATCATGGCCCAAGCAGAGGGTCACCCCTTTGAGTCTGGTCTGCTTGAGGTTTCTTCCTCAGAGGGAGTTTTTTCCTTACCACTGTTGCTCTGGGGGTTGGTAAGGTTAGACCTTACCTGTGAGAAGCACCTTGAGGCAACACTGTTGTGATTTGGCGCTATATAAAGGAAAATAAATTGAAAATAAAATGATTTCTTTCATGGCATCATTTTGAGATTTTAATCCATGCTTTTATCACTAATCGCCTGGACTATTGCAATGCACTTTATACTGGGCTGAATCAGACTCTGCTTACCCGCCTACAGATGGTGCAAAATGCTGCTGCTCAACTTTTGGCTGGTGTTAGAAGGTGTGAGCACATTACACTGGTTTTTGCCTCACTTCATTGGCTCCCAGTTCATTTTAGAATTGATTTTAAAATTATTTTATTTTTTAAATGTCTTGATGGGTTTGCCCTGTTATATCTGTCTGACCTGCTCCATTTATATGTCCCTTCACGCTCACTCAGGTCAGCTGATTTGTCAGTGTTACTCATCCCAAGGTCAAAGAGGAAGCGTAAAGGTGACCAAGCTTTTTCAGTCGTTGCCCCAAAACTGTGGAATGATTTTCGTTTGCACATTAGGCAGGCTGATTCTCTCTCTGCTTTTAAATCTTCTCTTAAAACACATTTCTTCTCTTTGGCTTTTAACGCAGTTTGACACGTTGGTTTTCTGGTTTTAACTGTGGTTTATTTATTTATATTTATTCTAACTTGCCTGTTCTTGTTGTGTACAGCGCTTTGGTTGTTGGTATTCATTTTAAAGTGCTTTATAAATAAATAGAGATTGATGCCAGATTTGGGATTTTGTCAGTGCCAGAAGCTAGTTAGCTGGAAACGCTGGAAACTCTTCTCTGAACGGATCAAACTTCACTCTGTGATCCTCGAATGTTTGTCGAAAAGCCCTGTATGAATTATCATGTGCCTGTTCAGGTTGCCCTTTAGTCCAAATCTTTGACCACACTCAGAACAGACAAATGCTTTTTGTCCTGTATGAATTATCATGTGCCTGTTCAGGGTGCCCTTGCGTCCAAATGTTTGACCACACTCAGAACAGACAAATTCTTTTTGTCCTGTATGAATTATCATGTGTCTGTTCAGGTCGCCCTTTCGTCCAAACCTTTGACCACACTCAGAACAGACAAATGCTTTTTGCCCTGTATGAGTTATCATGTGTGTTTTCAGGTGGCTCTCTCGTCCAAACTTTTGACCACACTCAGAACAGACAAATGCTTTTTGCCCTGTATGAATTATCATGTGTGTTTTCAGGTGGCGCTTTTCTCCAAATCTTTGACCACAGTCAGAACAGACAAATGCTTTTTGCCCTGTATGAATTATCATGTGTGTTTTCAGGGTGCCATTTCGTCCAAACCTTTTACCACACTCAGAACAGACAAATGCTTTTTGCCCTGTATGAATTCGAATGTGTTTGTTCAGAGTGCCCTTCTGTTTTTTACTCTGATCAGAACAGCTAAATGGTTCTCTTCTTGCTTTCCTCTGCTTTTGTTGCTCTGAGTTGTTCATGTGACCAGATGCTTTTTCATATTTAGAGCCTTTAAATTGTTTTTCATCAATGTTCCCTGAAAGAACAATAATGGTATTTTTTCGACAGTTAAAACCTGACTGAAGTTCTCTGGTGTGTTTCCAGTCATCACTGTCATCAGTCTCAGTTCCAGAACTGTCTGAACTCCTGCCACTGGTATCTGGTTGTAAATGACTGTTTGGACCTGAGTTGCTGGCTGGTTGTGGTCCTTCATCGTCCTCTCCATCAGCTTCTGCTGTCAGTGTTCTGTGTACAGATGAGCTGCTGGCTACAGGCTCAGCCTCTGTGCTCTCATCACTTCGGCTTTGATGAAGCTGTGATGACTCTGGTTTTTCATCATCATTTTCACTCTTCACAGAGACGGCAGTGAAACCAAACTTGGTGAGATCTGCGTCCTCCAGCTGCTGAAGCTGCTCTCCCTGCTGACTTATCCACAGCTTCTCTTCTTCTTTAATGTCCTCCTGGTCAACACTCAGATTCCATTCCTGGTGTTCAGGGAGAGTTTCTTCTTTAATCACCAACAACGGCTGCATGTCTGTAAAGAAACACAATTATTTTAACAATAAATGTTCGAACAACACTCACTAAAATAAAGTATCAGTGGTGAGTTTGACCTGATGACAGTAAGTTATTGAACTGATGGAACTGAGAAAGTAGAAATGTACATCAACATTTATTTTAAATTTCACAAATTATAATTCATGTCCTTTTCCACAACTGACTATTGCAGTGTTTTATTTTCTGGATTGCTAAAAAATAGTGTAGGATGTCTACAGATGGTACAGAATTACTGTTTGTGACTTCAAGACTATTTTTAAAACATTTTCTGTAATTAGTTTGAAGTTTTTTCTTCTTCTTTTCATTATTTTTTTCTTGCTGTATTTAATTCTTTTCTGTTTTTGTTTTTATTTTGGGATATGAGGATCTTTGTTTCACGTTCGTTTGCAGCTATGTTCAGCACTTTGAGTTTTTCCCTTCATTTAAAATGTTTTACAAATGTATTACTTAGGGCAGCACGGAAGCAAGAAAGTCATAAGATCTATTCCCACCTGTAGCCTTTCTGTGTGGAGTTTGCATGTTCTCCCCGTGTTTGTGTGGGTTCTCTCTGGGTGCTGCAGCTTCCTCCCACATCCAAAGTCCTGCATGAACTGAAAACTTTAAATTGACCCTTGGTGAGTGTGTGTGCGTGTTTGTCTATATGTGGCCCTGTGACAGATCGTCGTCCTGTCCAGGGTGTACCCCGCCTCACGCTCCATGAAAATTCAGTAAGGTATATCTTATATATTATATTCGAATTCTAAGGTGGAACTATGCCAGAAAACAAAGGTATATCTAAAAAGGAAGAGTAAAATAGAAGAGTAGAACCACTTAGGTGCCTGGTCTTGAGAACCAGGGATGGTAGGTTACAGACCCTGCTGCGGGCCAGTAATCACCACTTTCTGCAGCGTGGCTTTGCTTTGAACCTTGAACCAATCGAACCAGTGATTCACAGATCCAAGCAGTGCTTCGATCATTGCTTCGTTGCTAAATTTTTTTTTTTCTTTTCCAACCACGAGGGGTGGTTGGCTCTCACTGCGGTATTGTATCACTTCCTGTTCCGGAGCACAGCGGTGTTTTGCTGTATCTGTTAGTTGTTTAATCTGCGCCGTTAGATTGATCTAGTTAACTAGATAACGTTTTATTTCACAGTGTAATCTTCACGTGCCTTAACTAAAGCACTCCCTCTGCTGAATCACCTCTAAATTATTTACATATTACTCACTTTGTGTGTTATTAGGAATCCGCTAGCTTAGCGCAGCTACTAGCTCTTAGCCGATTTAGCATGGCAGCTTCTCCTGTCTCTCCTGCACTTTTCTGCTCTGGGTGTGAAATGTTTAGTTATTCCTCGGCCTCCTTTAGCATTAATGGTACTTGTCATAAGTGTAGCTTATTCGTAGCTTTGGAGGCCAGGCTGAGCGAATTGGAGACTCGGCTCCACACCTTGGAAAATCCTACAGCTCGCCAGGCCCCTGTAGTCGGTGCGGACCAAGGTAGCTTAGCCGCCGTTAGCTGTCCCCCAGCAAATCCCGAGCAGCCGGGAAAGCAGGCCGGCTGGGTGACTGTGAGGAGGAAGCGTAGTCCTAAACACAAGCCCCCTGTACACCACCAACCCGTTCACATCTCTAACCGTTTTTCCCTACTCGACGACACACCCGCCGAGGAACAAACTCTGGTTATTGGCGACTCTGTTTTGAGAAATGTGAAGTTGGCGACACCAGCAACCATAGTCAATTGTCTTCCGGGGGCCAGAGCAGGCGACATTGAAGGAAATTTGAAACTGCTGGCTAAGGCTAAGCATAAATTTGGTAAGATTGTAATTCACGTCGGCAGTAATGACACCCGGTTACGCCAATCGGAGGTCACTAAAATTAACATTGAATCGGTGTGTAACTTTGCAAAAACAATGTCGGACTCTGTAGTTTTCTCTGGGCCCCTCCCCAATCGGACCGGGAGTGACATGTTTAGCCGCATGTACTCCTTGAGTTGCTGGCTGTCTGAGTGGTGTCCAAAAAATAAGGTGGGCTTCATAGATAATTGGCAAAGCTTCTGGGAAAAACCTGGTCTTGTTAGGAGAGACGGCATCCATCCCACTTTGGATGGAGCAGCTCTCATTTCTAGAAATCTGGCCAATTTTATTAAACCCTCCAAATCATGACTATCCAGGGTTGGGACCAGGAAGCAGAGTTGTAGTCTTACACACCTCTCTGCAGCTTCTCTCCCCCCTGCCATCCCCGTAGAGATGGTGCCTGCTCCCAGACCACCAATAACCAGCAAAAATCTATTAAGCATAAAAATTCAAAAAGAAAAAATTATTAATATAGCACCTTCACCTGCACCACAGACTAAAACAGTTAAATGTGGTTTATTAAACATTAGGTCTCTCTCCTCTAAGTCCCTGTTAGTAAATGATATAATAATTGATCAACATATTGATTTATTCTGCCTTACAGAAACCTGGTTACAGCAGGATGAATGTTAGTTTAAATGAGTCAACACCCCCGAGTCACACTAACTGCCAGAATGCTCGTAGCACGTACCGAGGCGGAGGATTAGCAGCAATCTTCCACTCCAGCTTATTAATTAATCAAAAACCCAGACAGAGCTTTAATTCATTTGAAAGCTTGACTCTTAGTCTTGTCCATCCAAATTGGAAATCCCAAAAACCAGTTTTATTTGTTGTTATCTATCGTCCACCTGGTCGTTACTGTGAGTTTCTCTGTGAATTTTCAGACCTTTTGTCTGACTTAGTGCTTAGCTCAGATAAGATAATTATAGTGGGTGATTTTAACATCCACATAGATGCTGAGAATGACAGCCTCAACACTGCATTTAATCTATTATTAGACTCAATCGGCTTCGCTCAAAATGTAAATGAGTCCACCCACCACTTTAATCATACTTTAGATCTTGTTCTGACTTATGGTATGGAAACTGAAGACTTAACAGTATTCCCTGAAAACCCCCTTTTGTCTGATCTTAATAACATTTACATTTACTTTAATGGACTACCCAGCAGTGGGGAATAAGTTTCATTACAGTAGACGTCTTTCTGAAAGCGCTGTAACTAGGTTTAAGGATATGATTCCTTCTTTATGTTCTCCAATGCCATATACCAACAGAGCAGCTACCTAAACTCTGTGAGTGAGATAGATTATCTCGTCAATAGTTTTACATCCTCATTGAGCACAACTTTGGATGCTGTAGCTCCTCTGAAATCAGAAGTGCCTGACTCTGTGGTTTAACTCACAAACTCGCAGCTTAAAGCAGATAACCCGTAAGTTGGAGAGGAAATGGTGTCTCACTAATTTAGAAGATCTTCACTTAGCCTGGAAAAAGAGTCTGTTGCTCTATAAAAAAAAAGCCCTCCGTAAAGCTAGGACATGTTATTACTCATCACTAATTGAAGAAAATAAGAACAACCCCAGGTTTCTTTTCAGCACTGTAGCCAGGCTGACAAAGATTCAGAGCTCTACTGAGCCGAGTATTCCTTTAACATTAACTAGTAATGACATCATGACTTTCTTTGCTAATAAAATTTTAACTATTAGAGAAAAAATTACTCATAACCATCCCAAAGACATATTGTCATCTTTGGCTGCTTTCACTAATGCTGGTATTTGGTTAGACTCTCTCTCCGATTGTTCTGTCTGAGTTATTTTCATTAGTTACTTCCTCCAAACCATCAACATGTCTATTAGACCCCATTCCTACCAGGCTGCTCAAGGAAGCCCTACCATTAATTAATGCTTCAATCTTAAATATGATCAATCTATCTTTATTAGTTGGCTATGTACCACAGGCTTTTAAGGTGGCAGTAATTAAACCATTACTTAAAAAGCCATCACCTGACCCAGCTATCTTAGCTAATTATAGGCCAATCTCCAACCTTCCTTTTCTCTCAAAAATTCTTGAAAGGGTAGTTGTAAAATAGCTAACTGATCATCTGCAGAGGAATGGTCTATTTGAAGAGTTTCAGTCAGGGTTTAGAATTCATCATAGTACAGAAACAGCATTAGTGAAGGTTACAAATGATCTTCTTATGGCCTCAGACAGTGGACTCATCTCTGTGCTTGTCCTGTTAGACCTCAGTGCTGCTTTTGATACTGTTGACCATAAAATTTTATTACAGAGATTAGAGCATGCCATAGGTATTAAATGCACTGCGCTGCAGTGGTTTGAATCATATTTATCTAATAGATTACAATTTGTTCATGTAAATGGGGAGTCTTCTTCACAGACTAAGGTTAATTATGGAGTTCCACAAGGTTCTGTGCTAGGACCAATTTTATTCACTTTATACATGCTTCCCTTAGGCAGTATTATTAGAAAGTATTGCTTAAATTTTCATTGTTACGCAGATGATACCCAGCTTTATCTATCCATGAAGCCAGAGGACACACACCAATTAGCTAAACTGCAGGAATGTCTTACAAAGACTTGGATGACCTCTAATTTCCTGCTTTTAAATTCAGATAAAACTGAAGTTATTGTACTTGGCCCCACAAATCTTAGAAACATGGTGTCTAACCAGATCCTTACTCTGGATGGCATTACCCTGACCTCTAATAATACTATGAGAAATCTTGGAGTCATTTTTGATGAGAATATGTCCTTCAATGTGCATATTAAGCAAATATGTAGGACTGCTTCTTTTTTTTTTTTGCATTTGCGCAATATCTCTAAAATTAGAAAGGTCTTGTCTCAGAGTGATGCTGAAAAACTAATTCATGCATTTATTTCCTGTAGGCTACACTATTGTAATTCATTATTATCAGGTTGTCCTAAAAGTTCCCTGAAAAGCCTTCAGTTAATTCAAAATGCTGCAGCTACAGTACTGACGGGGACTAGAAGGAGAGAGCATATCTCATAAATATTGGCCTCTCTTCATTGGCTTCCTGTTAATTCTAGAATAGAATTTAAAATTCTTCTTCTTACTTATAAGGTTTTGAATAATCAGGTCCCATCTTATCTTAGGGACCTCATACTACCATATCACCCCAATAAAGCGCTTCGCTCTCAGACTGCAGGCTTACTTGTAGTTCCTAGGGTTTGTAAGAGTAGAATGGGAGGCAGAGCCTTCAGCTTTCAGGCTCCTCTCCTGTGGAACCAGCTCCCAATTCGGATCAGGGAGACAGACACCCTCTCTACTTTTAAGATTAGGCTTAAAACTTTCCTTTATGCTAAAGCTTATAGTTAGGGCTGGATCAGGTGACCCTGAACCATCCCTTAGTTATGCTGCTATAGACTTAGACTGCTGGGGGGTTCCCATGATGCACTGAGTGTTTCTTTCTCCTTTTGCTCTGTATGCACCACTCTGCATTTAATCATGAGTGATTGATCTCTGCTCTCTTCCACAGCATGTCTTTTTCCCGATTCTCTCCCCTCAGCCCCAACCAGACCCAGCAGAAGACTGCCCCTCCCTGAGCCTGGTTCTGCTGGAGGGTTCTTCCTGTTAAAAGGGAGTTTTTCTTTCCCACTGTCGCCAAGTGCTTGCTCACAGGGGGTCGTTTTGACCGTTGGGGTTTTTTCTGTAATTAGTGTATGGCTTTTGCCTTACAATATAAAGCACTTTGAGGCAACTGTTTGTTGTGATTTGGCGCTATATAAATGAAATTGATTTGATTTTCTTTCGCTTTTCCCCACTAAAACCCTAAAGAGCATATGGCTGAGAGTATTATTTACCTTTTTATGTTAAACCTACCTGTTATGGTCTTCTGAAACAGTTGATAGATGTATTTTATAACTTACAAACAAGACCGATGCTAACACATTAGCATGTCTGGCATTTTCAATGTTAAAATTAGCATTAAGCAGTTGCAGCTGTCAAGCGTTTGTTGTTGTAAAAGAGTCAAATGTATTACAAATTGTAACATTTTTTAAATTTATTTTTGTTTATATATTAATAATAGGAAGCACAACAATAATAGTAATAACTAATCTAATGATTATATACAATTTTAGAGAAAGAGATAAAAAGAACCTGAATAAAAACACAACTGAAAATATAAAACCAACTAACAATTAACATACAAAAATACAGAAATAAATGTTTCCTGTGAACACCTAGTCATTCTTACACCTCCATTTCATCCCTGTCTTATTTAAGTTTAATGACAGTTTATAACAAATGAAAATAAGAAAAAATAAATAAAGTAAAATGAAAGTTACTTCAAAAGGAGTGAGAAGTCAAAACTCATTCTCATTATACAGGGAGTAGGGGTGGGATTAGATAAACTATTTTGTTTTAAATAGTAAAAAATAATCACAATAATAATCAATCCGTTATCTTAAAAATACTACTGCTGACAATCATGATAATAATAATAATCATCATCGTGATAATGACAATAATACTAATATGTTGCATAACTTGACAATGAGGTAACAGCTCAAAAACAGTTTGAATCACACTAACCCAAATCATTATCAGATCAAATCAAAATAATTGATTCTGAATCTGAGTGATCCGACGCCTGACCAATCAACAGTCTGTGCGCCTGATGCGTGTCGGTCACGTGATTTCTGGAAAACAACACGAGCTTCGAATCAGGACTTCAGTCACTTGCAGGAATCGACACGTAGTTCAGAGTTTCAACGCAGAACTGCGCACACGGTGCTACAAGTTAAAGCGTTTTAGCTCTAACATTACGGTGTTTTCTTCACAAACTAACGTGTTTGTTGGAGTAATTTACCGTCACACAAACAACCGGAGGCGAAAAAAACCGAGGAGAAAAACCAAACACTCCAGTAAAATTAGAAAGATATTAAGATTCTAAGTTCACGGCTCAATAAATCCGAAAAGAAACGTTGAAGAAAAACAAACCAACATTTTAACACGTTAACGTCATCCACAGCTTAAAAAATGTACCTGATCACCGGCGACCAACAGCAGAGACAAAAAGACGCAGACGACCGTCCAAAAGACAAAAGTCCACCAGATGTGTCCAGACTCAGCATTAGCAGCAGTTAGCCGCTGTTTCAACAACCTTCTCAGCTCTTCCACCTTTTCACACCAACTTCACCTTTTCTTCTTCTTCCAGTTTACTGTCGACCTTTGTGCTTCTGGAGCTCTTCAAAAAACATATTCGAGGATCACAGAGTGAAGTTTTATCTGTTCAGAGAAGAGTTAACAGTGTTTCCAGCTAACCAGCTTTAGCTTTTGGCGCCGACAGGAAAGTTCTTCGTTGCATTATACGAACTTATGTTGCATTACCGCCACCTACTGGACCTGGAGAGCAGAGACGAGGGAAAGAGGGAAAACAAAGTTATATTCTCTCCACAATTCCTGTAATTCAAAGATGTTGAACTGTTGTGTTCTTCAACGTGCTCTTCACTCTGCTGTCATTGTCAGAGTGCAGCAGATAATCAATAAATGACTGTGACTTTGCTCCTGTGAGCAGTTTTCCTGCCAGTCAAACTATCTGAAGGCTGTGTGTGAGTTTGTTCCTCCATTATGTTCAGACACAGTATTACAGTCCAGTGATGTTGATCAATGTCATGGATGTTACCATCTTCAAACATGGCACCAAATATTAGGTCACTGTAACAATGACGATGTGTTAAAGTTGGAAAGTGTCACAGAGGGGATGAAAATTAAAGGTCAAACTGATGAGTCTGATCTTAAATGTGAAGTGTGAGTCCAGAGCAGAAACAGAGAACCAGATGAAAGAGAAAATGTCTCATTTGGACAAACAGATTTGTCAGGACCTTCAGAGCCAGCAGGTCCACTTTAACATTCACTGATCATATATTCAGGAACTGCTTTAGTGTATTTTTTTTGAAAGCTGAGAGTGACACAGTTAAAGCTACAGAGAAGTTCATTACTGATGGAGCATCTTATGGAAAAATCAAGTGCATCAGATCAGATAACAGCACAGAGTTTATATCTCCAGAGTTTCAGTCACTGCTTTGTCTAAACATCATTTAGCAGGAGACCTCAGCTCCTTATTGTCCCCATCAAAATGGGACAGAAGAAGTCTGACCTTTCAAGGATGAGAACATTTGGGTTGTTGTGTTGTGTCCACAAACATAAGAAAAATCTGGACTCACAATGTGAAAAATGGGGGTTTTGTGTGTGATGACAAAAAAAACAGCTCTTCATATCTTGTCTTTTATCCAGACACAGGAAGAGAACTCAAAAACAGGTTGGTGAAGTTCATCACCAAATGTGTAAATGAGTGTCAGACTCAGACAGATCTGGACATGAGAGAAAAGATTCTGTACAAGGAGACGACTGAAAGCCACCTACCAAAAACTGACATCATCAAACCAATCAGACAGGAGCCTAAAGCAGAGATTAGAGACACGGATACAACTACAGGGGAGGATGAGAGTCCACACAGTCCACGTTATCCAAGGGAGAGGAGAAGTTATATCTGATATACACCGAACTCTGAAGGAGGCCATGAGGTCATCAAATTCAGATTTGTGGGTCAGATATTGTGAAAGTGTAGTGACACGGACCCACAACAGGGGACATAAATGAAGGGACAATGAATGAGCCAAAAATAGAACACTTTACTGTTGTGAATGTGCACAACGAAATACAGACGGTTACAGAATTTGTATGTAGTCAATCTACAGAGGTGACATGTGGGCAGGCTTGAGGATAGAAGACGTCCGTCCAGAGAAGAACCGGATCCCACACGATTTCCACTGCCACTGAACCCGGAGGATACTGGAGCCGCCAAGTCCCGAGTCCCCAGGTGGCCACCGTCTCCGGCTGTCGGATCTGGTACTGCTGGCAGGAAGCAGAAACAGTTAGGTGTGGGTGTGTGTACACCCAGTAACACAGTCAGCAAGCAGGTGGGAATTGCACCTCCACCTCCACAATACTGAACACAGTCAGTCCACTAAACCCGACCAGTTGCTTGTCTTACGAGTCGTGAAGGGTGAGCTCCGTCACCCTGCTGTCAACGACTGGTTTATCCTCCAGCTGACACAAGCACTTAGGTCCTTCTGAAACGAACAAACAAACTGTTACGTGCAATACGGCACAGTATCTGGCTGACGAATATTACCTCCAATGGTAGGCGATATCTCGGCAGCGGGGTGGAGATGACGTCCGACTTTTATGGAGTGGTTGATGAAGTGGAGATTGGTGACAGCTGTCATGAGTCGATGAGTGACAGCTGTCACTCCCGGCTGTTTCCGTGAGGCGGCAGCGCCCTCTCGTGCCTGAAGCCCACACTTCACGCAGGGCGCCCTCTGGTGGTGGGCCAGCAGTACCTCCTCTTCAGCGGCCCACACAACATCAGAACTATGAAGGAGGAAATCGATTCTCTGACAGTGAGTCCAAGGACTTCATCCTGATACCTGATATCAGTCAGGGTGCTGTTGTTTAGTCTGTAGATGTCCGTGTCCTTCCAGGGAGATGCCTCCTCAGACCATCACTGACCCACCAAACCGGTCGTGCTGAGTGATGTTGCAGGCAGCATAACATTCTCCACAGCTTCTCCAGAACCTTTCACATCTGTCACATGTGCTCAGGTTGAACCTGCTCTCATCTGAGAAAAACACAGTGGTGGACCAACCAATTCTGGTGTTCTATGGACAATGTCAGTGGAGCTCCATGCTGCTGTATAGTGAGCACAGCGCCCACTACAGGACATCAGGCCCTCAGAACCCCACATGAAGTCTGTTTGTGATGGTTTGGTCAGAGACAGTCACACCAGTGGCCTGCTGGAGGTCATTTTGTACAAATGAGCAGATACTTGTCCTGCTGATAGGTTAAGGACATTCTGTGAACCTGTCCAGCTGTCCTACAGTAACTGTCTGTCTCCTGGAATCTCCTCCATGCTCTACAGACTGCTGGGAGACACAGCAAACCTTCTGGCAAAGGCACATATTGATGTATGTATTGGGTCCAGGTACCACACCATGGTACCAGTGGTGACACTGACCAGAACCAAATGCAGAACTCGAGAAAAAACAGAACATATGAGAGGAAATAATGTCAGTGTCTTCCGCCTGTAAACCATTACTGTTTGAATTAGTACTATTGAAATAGTACTATTACCACTGAGTTATCATCATCATCATCGTTTATGCCGAAATTCTTAATGTAGTGTTTTGCATATTTGTGAATATTCAAGGAAATTATACATGTACAGGAGAAAATTATGTTGTAGTTCACTATTGTGTCCACCTGAGGGCAGTGAATCATCATGATTTCCTTTAAACTGAGCAGTTGTATTTTTTGTGGATGGTAATAGTCTTATATATTTATATTACAAATTTTAAAATCTGCTCTTATGTCTGCATTATTCTGACTGAAATTCATGACGTTGTAGTTCAGCATTATGTCCACTTGAGGGCAGTAAACACTCATGATTTTCGATTCAATTCCTTAGAATTCAATTGGTGAAACACTTTTTGTTGTAAACAGTTTTAAATAATCTCTGCAGTAATGTCTACATTATTCATTCAATGTGGTGTTTTGTATATTTGTGAATAATCAATGAAAAATCTATCTGCCTGCTGTGCTACATTGTTTTGTCTCTTCCAGAGAGTGATGGAGCTGGAGGCAGACGTCACGGGTCATGGTCACAGTAATATAACTGTGTGCAGCTTGAAGACAAAATGATGAAGTTTGCCATCATTCAACCCTGGACACAAACAACACAGCAGCACACATTGTAACACTCCTGGACACCCTGCATCACACACACTAACCACCAGAGACCAGAGCAGACCAGCTCCCTCATCATTTGAGACAATCTTAGTTTCACTGGGGCTGCTTTGGTCTGCAGCTGGTTTACAGACCACCCACTCTTCACTGTACTCAGCCTCCCCCTGTATTCTCCATCCTTGAATCTGATCTGCTTGGTGCTGGAAGGTGTGTGACTGTCAGCCCCATCAATGCATGACTGTTTTACAGGCAATGGAGGAAGCATGTGGGAACATTGATCAGGGGTCACACCAGGCCTGGATACAGGACTCCAGGAGATATTTTCCCCAGTGTCTTGCACCAGAAGACATTCCACGCAGTGTTGATGAAATCTTGTGGCCGGACCCAGAGAGAAGACAAGATGCAGACTATTTTTTTCCGATATTTTTGAAATTTCTAAGGTTGTTTTCTTGAATTTGCACTTTATCGTTTTGGGGGAAAAAAAGTTGGTTTTGATGTGTGGAAATTAACATCTGTATTTGACATTTGAATCCTTGTGTGTATTTGTGTTTACAGAACTACATGTATGACCTCAAACTGACCTTATGTACAGAGAAAGCAAAAGCCAGATGTGTTTTTCCATTTCGACCATCAGTGTGTAGTTGGTGCATCGTGTGCTTAGTAATATGATGGTTTGTCTTAACTGTTTGGCACAAAATAACATTTTTAAAAGAGTTTGAAGAGTTTAGCAAGATTTGTGTGCTTTTGCAAGAGATACAGTGTTTTACTGATTTGGTGGAAAGTTTTGTGATTTGTGTGTAGAGTTTATCAAAAATAGTCAGTAATTACAAAATTGTGCTTAAGTGTGATGGAGATCAGCAGGAGGTGCTGGGTTTTAGCTGACTGGTCAGAGTGTCCGACTCTCATGCCGAAGATTGTGAGTTTGCATTGCGAGTGGGAGGAATCAATCACAACAACGGAGAGAGAGTAGAACCACGATATAAGCAATCAGAAAAAACAAATCCTGTAAATTCATGCAGTTGTATTTGTAGTGAATGAGAGTACTTATTTATATTATACTTTTAAAATGCACAAATGTCTGCATTATTCTGGCTAAAACTGCTGATGTTCTATTTCAGCATTATGTTCCCTTTCGTGCAGGAAACACTCATGATTTTAGTTTCAATTACTAGAAATTTGATTGATGAAAATTTTTTGTTGTAAATAGTTTAAAATAATCAAAATAATAAAACATTGAATTATTATTATTTATTAAACTGCACTAACTTCTGCATAATTCATGCTTAAATTGTGCTTATGCACAAGTCTGTCTCTTAGCAGGATTACATGATCCAGATCTGGATTCTGGATCAAGTTTCACTTTATATAGGATTTGAAGGATTACTGTTAGCAGGATTACATCAAAACTACTGCACAAATTTTGTTGAAAGTTTCAACAGATACATATTAGGCCATGGAAGACTCCATTAAATTTTGGAGGTGATCTGGATTTGAATTCAGAATCAAGCTTAACTTTATATAGGTTTTGAAGGATTAAATCAAAACGACTGCAATTATTCTCACCCAATTTTCACCACAGATACATATTAGGGCATGGAAGACATTACATTTTGGAGATGATCTGAATCCAAATCTGGATCAAGATTTCTCTTGATATATGCTTTGAAGGATTACGTCAAAACTACTTCACAGATTCTCACCAGATTTGCACCACAAATAGTTATTAGGGGCTTGAAGACTCCACTGAATTTCGGAGGTGATCCGGATTGGCAGAGGTTAGAAATCTGTAACTGCTTTTGTTACTATTTTGTTTTAATGAGAGTCTGTCAGATTTTAAATCTGGATGTGTGCAAGACAGTTTTAACCCCGTTATAGCTGCTGCCGTGAACGTACACATGCAACACTCAGCTGTTTTTACAGGCTGCCTGATCACACTGATGTATTTCTTAGATTTTTCACAGTTAGTGCATTGATGACACTTATGAGCGTGCACAAAGCTGAACCTCCGGCAGAGACTGTCTTTAACAGTCTGAGTTCATAACTAATGGACGTGCACGAGGACTCCTCGCAGTGGAGAGCAGCTGCTGGTTTTACTGTGTTTTCCTCTTGGTCACATATGTGGACCTCAGTAATCCATTCAGCACTGAGGTGTTAAATTTTATATTGTCACATTAATAAAGGAATTCAGTCAATATTACGGCCAACAAGATATCAAGTTTGTTTTCATGTTGGCACAATGTGACATCAAGAAAAACAAGACGGGCAAACACCAGTGAAGATGGTCTGACATTTTGCTCTACAGCTGAAAATTGGTGAGTTAAAATAATAATGTTACAGCTTCCACACAGGTGGAAAAAAACAGCTGATTCTGTCCTTTTTAAAGGGTTTCTTGAGTTTATCTGGAGTTTGTCAAAACACAGAAAGCAGCAAATTTGTCATAACTGAGTGACTTTGTTGTTTGGAGACAACAGCAGACAAAATCATCACCATTAATTTCATTTATGTCTGATGTGACATTTTGCCTTGTGGTTCAGTAACACATGGAGCCGTCCCAGGGTGGCAGCTGGAGCCAGGTAGAGGTCAACATTTAAACAACTCCAATCAGATTGAAGCATATACCACATAATTTAACTGATCACAGCAATTTGAATCACATTTAAACAAATTTGGAGTAACTTTAACCTTTGGCCCCTGTGTGTACTGAAGTTGATCTTTGTCACCTTTTCTGTTGTTTTTTTTAACCCTTAACATTCTGTCATAAATAATCTAAATTATACAATTATATAATCTTTATGATCAGAGAATTTATTCTCCTTAAACAGGACAGAAAACCTCCTCAGTTCGTGGACTGTTTCATCAACATAAACACCAGATTTGTGCTTTCAGACAAACTGATGGTTTCTTCTTGAAAAGCCCCTGAACGCCTTTTAGTTTTGGTGAAATGCTGCCCTCGTGTGTCCGATAAAGGTATGTACAATTATAAAGGCAGGAGTAAAAACAAAGTAAAACCTGTAATTTGTTGGAAATATTTTTGCTGGAAGTTGAGGTTCGTTTCCAAAAACTTAATGACAATCTGTAAATTTTCTTAAATGCAGTCTTTTTTCTTTTTTTAACCTTTCAAAAACAAAACAAAAAACATGAAATTCAGGAACATTCTCCATTTTGGGTGAATTTCATAGTTTTCATGACAGAGTTGATATTTTCCCCCAAATTCAAATTTTAAAATTCTGCATTCAAGAGCACAGATTTGATGAATCAAACAAAACCATCAGAATTAAAACTGATTATAAACTGGAGGAAAATAAACATTTTGGGTGAATTTGATTATTTTCCAAATAGTCTGTTTACAACAAAATTATGAATTTTGTGAGGAAGAATTGTGAACAATGTTTAAATAAATTTTAAAAACCCACCAGAATTAAAATCAGAAACTGAAGGAGAAAATGTGAATTTCACTATTTTCAGCATCTGAGGAAGAATTGTGAACAGAACAAAAGAAAAAAAAAAAATCCATGAATAAGGAAAAAAAAAACAACATTTTGGGTGAATTTCAGCCCCCCAAAAGTCCATATCCCAAAATTGACACATTTCTTTGTGTTGTGGTGAGTTTCGGAGCTTTCCTCACAGTGCACGTGCATGTTGTGACTGCAGTCTGTGATAAACAGCCTCGTGTGTGTGAAGCTTTTACACAAAAGCTGCACTGATAAATTCACCCTGTTGATGAACAAATGAAAGTTCTGATCAAATCCAATAAGAATCCGTCTGATAAAAGTGTTTTTCAATAGTCAGTTGATTTACAAAAAAAAAAAAAAAGTGTGCGTCCTTTCACTTCAGGAGGTCGACACACAGCGCTGTTTTAACAAAAACACACAAACACACTGCTTCACTTTAAACACACAAGTCTATTTAAGATCATCTGTGTCACTGTTTGAGAGCAGAGTCGATAAGATTCTGTAAAAAAAAACAAAAAACTAAATAATGTAAGTATGTGGTGTATTATACTAAAATGACTATAAATTCAAGATACATATACACTGGAAATCTGACTCAAAGATTTCAAATCATCTCAATACATAGAACATACAGTTCTATGTATTGAGATGTTGTAGAGTTCTAAGCACCTCATGATCCAGGAGTGTGGTACGCTGTCAAATACCTTTTTGTAATCAATCCAAGCCATGCTGAGGTTTCTCCTCCTTGTTTTACAGTCCTCCAGGATAACTTTGTCTATCAGTAACTGGTCTTTAGCGCCTAATCTTCTTCTGGAACAACCTTTCTGTTCATTTTCCAGGTAGCCACCAGTGTCCAGATGTTCATTAATGGCATCAGTTATGATTCCTGTCAGTCATTTGTATGTTGTTGTTAGGCAGCAGATGGGTCTGTACTTGTTGGGAAGCTGTGTTTCCTTGGTCTTTGGTAGTAGGCTTGTGTTCCCAGTCATTAGCCAGTCTGGTGTGTCCTCTTCTCCGTTCAATATTTTTGTGAAAGCCACAACACAGTGGTGGTGTAATGCTGTCAGTCTTTTCAGCCAAAAATTTGGGATTTTGTCGATGAGTCAGTATCTGACACAGACAGCAATAAACCTGGGTGTAAAACTGGACAGTAATCTTAAATTTGATGCTCAAATTAGGTCTATTCAAGTCTAGTTTCTATTAACTTAGACAACTGGCCAAGGTGAAGTGATTTCTTTCACAGCATCATTTTGAGATTTTAATCCATGCTTTTATCACTAATCGTCTGGACTATTGCAATGCACTTTATATTGGGCTGAATCAGACTCTGCTTACCCGCCTACAGATGGTGCAAAATGCTGCTGCTCGACTTTTGGCTGGTGTTAGAAGGTGCAAGGACATTACACCGGTTTTTGCCTCACTTCATTGGCTCCCAGTTCGTTTTAGAATTGATTTTAAAATTCTTTTATTTGTTTTTAAATGTCTTGATGGGTTTGACCTGTTATATCTGTCTGACCTGCTCCATTTATATGTCCCTTCACGCTCACTCAGGTCAGCTGATTTGTCAGTGTTAGTCATCCCAAGGTCAAAGAGGAAGCATAGAGGTGACCGAGCTTTTTCAGTCGTTGCCCCAAAACTGTGGAATGATTTTCCTTTGCACATTAGGCAGGCTGATTCTCTCTCTGCTTTTAAATATTCTCTTAAAACACATTTCTTCTCTTTGGCTTTTAACGCGGTTTGACACGGTTTTTTAGTGTTTCTGGTTTTAACTGTGGTTTATTTTTTCATTTATTTGTATTTATTTTAACTTGCCTGTTCTTGTTGTGTACAGGGATTTGGTTATTGGTATTCATTTTAAAGTGCTTTATAAATAGAGAGATTGAGACTGACGCCAGATTTGGGATTTTGTCGATGCCAGAAGCTAGTTAGCTGGAGACGCTGGAAACTCTTCTCTGAACGGATCAAACTTCACTCTGTGATCCTCGAATGTTTTTCAAAAAGCCCTGTATGAATTATCATGTGTGTTTTCAAGTTGCCCTTTTGTCCAAATCTTTGACCACACTCAGAACAGACAAATACTTTTTGTCTTTTTTTTCTTCATTTGCCTTGAATTTCCTTCTACTAGAGTGCAGTGGGCCCCAGACCCGGGGTCTAAAGCTGCACCCTTAACATTATTGGCTTTGTATCCGAGGGCTCTCTTCAAGATGGTGACCTTTCCTCTCCTCAAATACTGCCTTTGATCTCCTGCCCCACTTCTCATGTTTGAGTAAGCGAAGCAGTGAGAGATCTTTTTCTTCTCCCCAATGGATTAATTTACAATGATGCAATTTCACTGGATTCTTTTAGCCCTTTGATGGTGTTGTTGCTGGGGTCCAGGATCAGAACTATCTGGTGGATGACACCGCTGATCTGGTGGATGACCCAGCTGAGTGCTGCTACAGAGGAGATGTCTCCCCACAGCACTGGGAGAAGCTGCACCATTTTCTTCATACACCCTGGTGCCTAGGCGCTTTGTGGAGGTTTTAGCTGGGGTTTGTTTCTTTTGAAACATCCTCATACCAAAATCTCTCCTGGCAAACCCCTTCACAGTGGGACCGAGGACACTCGAGGCTTGTGTCCAGTAGGAACTCCAACAATTTATCATGTGTGTGTTCAGAGTGCTCTTGTGTCCAAATCTTTGACCACAATCAGAACAGACATATGCTTTTTGGCCTGTATGAATTATCATGTGTTTTCAGGTGGCCCTTTTGTCCAAATCTTCGACCACACTCAGAACAGACAAATGTTTTTTGCCCTGTCTGAATTCTAATGTGTTTGTTCAGAGTGCCCTTCTGTTTGTCCTTTACTCCCCTCAGAACAGCTAAATGGTTTTCTTCTTGCTTTCCTCCCCTTTTGTTGCTCTGAGTTGTTCATGTGACAAGATGCTTTTCCATATTTAGAGCCTTTAAATTGTTTTTCATCAGTGTTGCCTGAACGAACAATATTGGTATTTTTCTGACAGTTACAACTTGACTGAAGTTCTCTGGTCTGTTTCCAGTCATCACTGTCATCAGTCTCAGTTCCAGAACTGTCTGAACTCCTGCCACTGGTATCTGGTTGTAAATGACTGTTTGGACCTGAGTTGCTGGCTGGTTGTGGTCCTCCATCGTCCTCTCCATCAGCTTCTGCTGTCAGTGTTCTGTGTACAGATGAGCTGCTGGCTACAGGCTCAGCCTCTGTGCTCTCATCACTTCGCCTTTGATGAAGCTGTGATGACTCTGGTTTTTCATCATCATTTTCACTCTTCACAGGGACGGCAGTGAAACCAAACTTGGTGAGATCTGCCTCCTCCAGCTGCTGAAGCTGCTCTCCCTGCTGACTTATCCACAGCTTCTCTTCTTCTTTAATGTCCTCCTGGTCAACACTCAGATTCCATTCCTGGTGTTCAGGGAGAGTTTCTTCTTTAATCACCAACGACGGCTGCATGTCTGTAAAGAAACAATACAATTAATTTAGCAATAAATGTCAGAACAACACTCACTAAAATAAAGTATCAGTGGTGAGTTTGACCTGATGACAGTAAGTTATTGCACTGATGGAACTGATAAAGTGGAAATGTACATCAGCATTTGTTTTAAATTTCACAAATTGTAATTCACCTCCTTGTCTTCCACAATTGACTGCAGTGTTTTATTTTCTGGATTGCTATAAAATAGTGTAGGATGTCTACAGATGGTACAGAATTACTGTTGCTCGAGTTTTGATGAAAACCAGGAGGTTTGATCACAGACATTCTGGCTTCCCTTCACTGACTCGAGGACTAGATTTCAAGATTTTGTTCAAGATTTCAGGTTCTAAACGGTCATGAACTCAACTATCTTGCTCAACTTGTTTAGCCTTATGTGCCTCCTCGTGCCCTGTGGCCCCTGGATCCAGACTTGCTCTGTGTCTAAGGGTTTAAAAAGTCAGCAGGCTTCAGAGCCATTTTTTTTTTGCTGTGGTTGTATCTTGTGGAACAGGCTGCCTCTTGGCATCTGAAATGCGACTTTAAGACTATTTTTATAACATATTTTCTGCTGGATGTAATTAGTCTGAAGGGTTTTCATCTTTTTTCATTATTTTTCTTGTTGTATTTAATTATTTTCTGTTTTTGTTTCTTATTTTGGGATATGGGGATCTTTGTTTCATGTTCGTCTGCAGCTATGTTCAGCACTTTGTTGAGTTTTTTTTTTTTTTTCCTTCATTTAAAATACTTTACAAATGTATTATTATTTAGGGCAGCACGGTGGATTAGTGGTTCGCACTGGTGCCTCACAGTAAGAAGGTCATGAGATCGATTCCCACCTGTGGCCTTTCTGTGTGGAGTTTGCATGTTCTCCCCGTGTTTGTGTGGGTTCTCTCCGGGTGCTGCAGCTTCCTCACACATCCAAAGACCTGCATGTTAGGTGAACTGAAAACTTTAAATTGACCCTTGGTGTGTGTGTGTGTGTGTGTGTGTGTGTTGCCCTGTGACAGATCATCATCAAAATATAACCTGCCTATCGTTTATTGTGTAAACATCACTTTTTTTTAATGAAATCATCAACCCCTTAAGAAAATTATTAAAATAATATTGTACAATTTGAATATTCACTTTTTTTTTTTTACAGCATTTCAATCAAACAACTTCAATATTTTCCCATAGAGGAAAAACGCTGCTTGGTCAAACGCTTTGCCTCCATTATATTAACTGTTGGCTGAACTTATTTAACATAATATCGTCTAAACAGACCACATAGCGGCTAGTTAGCTTAGCCCTTAGCCAATAATGCCAAATAACTTAAAACATCCCCACTCGGCAGGAATCACTATCAACACCACGCAACATCATCCCCGATAAAACAGAAAACCCTCTGCAAAATAAGTAACTCACCCTCTTCACGAAGGAATTCTACTTTAAAAGCAGCGTTGTTGGAGTCAAAAATAACTGGTCCTAACGCGACCGAAGCTAACAGCGCATTGGGGCTGTCCAAATCGATGCCTGACCTAAATAACAACTAATACAACTACAGGGAATTTACAACACAACGGATTTGCACTGATCTAAAAAATGACCCAGGCGACTGGCAAAAAAAAAAGAAAGAAAAGAAAAGCTGAAATCCACCAAAAAGAGGAGATTTTTCATCCCTACAACTCTGTACATTTTTGCCGAATTTACTTCTTATATCACTATTTGCAGGATTCTGCTCTAAATATTCTCTGAGCTGCTGCACTAATTCACACGCACACCTACGGACAATTTAAAGTTTTCAATCCACCTAACCTACGTGTCTTTGGATGCCTTTGGCTGTGGGAGGAAGCCGGAACACCCAGAGAGAACCCACACAAACATGAGGACAACAAGCAAACTCCACACAGAAAAGCCACAGGTGGGAATCGAACCCATGACCTCCTCACTGTGAGACAACAGTGCTAACCACTAAGCAACCGTGCTGTCCCCCAAAAAAGAGCATATCATGTACAAAATAATAATAATAATAAATAACATTGCAAATTAATTATTCAGAAATTACAAAATGTGATTGTCTGGATTTTTTTTTTTTTTAGATTCTGTCTGTCACAGTTGAAGTGAACCTATGATAAAAATGACAGACCTCTCCATTCTTTGTAAAAGGGAAAACTTGCACAATCGACAGTCTCTCAAATACATATTTTCCTCACTGTATATGGTTTATAAAATGTTAGTTTCTGGTATCTGAATACCTCTCTGTAACTCTTACTAAGTCAGTTTGTGATGGCAAAGTTGGAAATTTAGTCCAGTTGGTGCAGTCATGGTGGAATTGTAACGGAGGCAACAATATTCTTCTTTTGAGCCATTGATATTTTGCAAAATGATGATGTTTGAGTCATAAATACATACAAATACTAATTATTGTATTTAAAAAAATTGCATAACAAGTTCATTCAGTTGAGTAGCACTGACTTTATTTACAAATGATGTACAGAGATGCAGGGATGAAAAATCTCTGCTTTTTGGTGGATTTCAGCTTTTTTTGCCAGTCGCCTGGGTCATTTTTTAGATCAGTGCAAATCCGTTGTGTTGTAAATTCCCTGTCGTTGTATTTGTTGTTATTTAGGTCAGGCATCGATTTGGACAGCCCCAATGCGCTGTTAGCTTCGGTCGCGTTAGGACCAGTTATTTTTGACTCCAACAACGCTGCTTTTAAAGTAGAATTCCTTCGTGAAGAGGGTGAGTTACTTATTTGCAGAGGGTTTTCTGTTTTATCGGGGATGGATGTTGCGTGGTGTTGATAGTGATTCCTGCCGAGTGGGGAGTTTTAAGTATTTGACATTATTGGCTAAGGGCTAAGCTAACTAGCCGCTATGTGGTTTGTTTAGACGATATTATGTTAAATAAGTTCAGCAACAGTTATATAATGGAGGCAAAGCCTTTGACCAAGTAGTGTTTTCTCTATGGAAAATATTGAAGTTGTTTCATTGAAATACTGTAAAAATTGAAGATTCAACTGGACAATATTTTAATAATTTTCTTCAGGGGTTGATGATTTAATTTAAAAATTGATGTTTACACAACATAAGATATTTATTCTCCTGACTTATGTGGCACTGACAACTACAGCTGAGTACCGATACAAATTTTAAAAAATTGATTCAATTCTGAGATTCAGAATTGATTATTTTGATTCGATATCGATTTGGGTTAGTGTTAATAAAATCGTTTTTGGGCTGTTACCTAATTGTCTAGTTATGGAACATATTAATACTAGTATTATACTGAAATTTGACGGTAAATTAATGAAGTATTGGTAGTAAATAATGATGGCTATAAGACTGATGGCACAGACCACACCCTCCCAGAATATTAGGGTAGTATTTTATTTTACAAACAGGCTGAATGGCAGCTAAAAGAGGGTGCCAGAGGTACCTGGTTCATTGGGCCTGACACAGGTACATTTCTACAGGCTTCCATGTTTTGGCCTGATGCCTTGTTTGTTTTGGGTTTAAAGTAAGGCTGTAACAAAGATTAAAAAAAAACAAAAAACTATGGCGTTACTTCACAAAATGTGGCCCTCAAAATGCAGGCAATAGTGCTTCAGGGAGTTATAAATTTAAAAATTTTCCTGGGGCAAATGGTCCCAGTCTCCCCTACAGTGCTGGCTGTGCGGCACGCTGCAGGACAACTTCTCCCACGGCCACACAAGACTCACTGCGGTTCAGTCAGTCTTTTCCACCAGCACTCCACCAGCGTGGCTGAAAAGTCGGTCCACACCACAGAACCTTCCCGCTCTCTCCCATGGAAAAGGTATGTTATGAGGAACGAACACACAAAAAAAAAGCCACTGTGTGATTAAATGGCAGACTTTTCTTTTTTCTTGCTCGCAACAGACAAGAGTCCAGGTCATCATGATTGACATCTTTAAATAGCTTTGACAGAGGTTGATGAATAAATTGTGGACCTGCTTCGAAATCAGAACCATCTGGGCCACAATCAGTGTAGAGAAATGACCATTTTTTCACACCTCAGAAACAGCGCAACGGACCAACTGCAGCTTCATTTCTTTCAGCGATGCTGCTCCAACGCCAGCGTGAAGTGCATATATATGAAAAAATGGATGGTAAGTTGTCCAACATAGAGAAATATTGGATGAAAGTTATATTGAAAAGAAAAGTTATATTGGACGACTTGCCATCCATCAGTTATGTTCTCCACCCCCCCCCCAAATTAAGCAAACAACAAAGAGTCATACCATAAACAGACCATAAATAAAATGAATGAGTCGGCATCTGCGCGACACAAAAGTAACTGGATTATTTAATGAAAGAGTCTGATAGTGTTTTTTTTCCTTTCAACTCAGAGCAGAGAGCAACGCTTCACTTTGTTAATGGAAGTTACGGTGTTCTGTCGAGATGAGGTGCATCGTTGATATGAGGTTCCTCTTATAACTGCACATGCGTGCACTGAAAAAATTACTTGACGATGTTTGCTTATTTTGATGGGCAAGTAAATGTATAAATTGCTCGTCCGAACGTAGTAATATATAAAATCTACTCACTATAAAACGATAAGTATTTTTAACCTGGAGTTAGCTTATTTCGACAGGCAAAATATACATATACATACATTTATGCTCCTGACATAAAATACAGAAAATGTTTTACTTACTAGGCTATAAATACACTGAATACAATTAATAAAAAAACAAACAAACAAACAAACTTTGACTACTTTGGGTGGTTTATTTTGACAGGCAAATTACTTTACAAATGTAAGAACTCCTGATGTAGTTGGTCTATACGAGGTCTGTTAGAAAAGTATCCGACTTTTTATTTTTATTTTTTTCAAAAACCATATGGATTTGAATCACGTGTGATTGCATCAGCCAAGCTTGAACCTTCGTGCGCATGCCTGAGTTTTTTCACGCCTGTCGGTTGCGTCATTCGCCTGTGAGCAGGCTTTGTGTGAGCACTGATCCACCTGCTCGTCGTTTTTTTTTTATTTTTTTTATTGCGAATAAATGTCTGAACGATTTGGAGCTTTGCTGCATCAATTTTTTTTCCAGAAACTGTGAGAGACCTCCAGGTGGACACCGTTCGGAAAATTAATGGCTTTCAGGGACGATTTTATGGGGATTACACAGATTAAGGAGTGATCCAGACGGTTTAAAGACCGCCCACAACTGCGGAGAGCACGCCGTGCTCCGAGCGCCGATCGACAAGCTCAAACCCAGCTGAAACAACCAGATCATTTCCAACGTGAAGGCTTTGTTGATCCGGGACGTCGTCTGACTTTCACAAAAAGGCAGAAGATGTGGACATCAGCACTTTTTCGGCACAGTCCACTGTTACAGGAGTTTTTTTCATGGAAAGAAAAGCGGAGGGATGCGCCACGGAGCCGTTCATTACGTGGCACAAAACCACCTCCATGTTGGTCTCACAGGACGGCTTTCGGGTGGATTTCAGACGGCTGTCGGTTGCTTTTCAGTCGTGTGATTATCCGAGAAAATGAGCATGAGCTGGACATGCCCCAACATGTCCTGTGAGGCTTCATCACGGCGTTGCTTTGTGCCATGCGGCTCCACCGCGACGCGCGGAACTCCTCCGCACGTCTGTCTCAATGTGCTGAAAAAGTGCTGATGTCCACGTCTTTTAACAATTCCTGTGCTAGTCAGACGACATACCGGATCAAGACAGAGTCCAGTTTAGAAATGAACGGCACATTCCACTGTTAACAGGAGTTTTTGTCATGGAAAGAGGAGCGGAGTTCCGCGCGTCGCGGTGGAGCCGCATGGCACAAAGCAACGCCGTGATGAAGCCTCACAGGACATGTTGGGGCATGTCCAGCTCATGCTCAATTTCTCGGATAATCACACGACTGAAAAGCAACCAACAGCCGTCTGAAATCCACCCGAAAGCCGTCCTGTGAGACCAATCAATCAATTTTCAATCAATTTTATTTATATAGCGCCAAATCACAACAAACAGTTGCCCCAAGGCGCTTTATATTGTAAGGCAAGGCCATACAATAATTACGTAAAAACCCCAACGTAGTAAGTCTATAGCAGCATAACTAAGGGATGGTTCAGGGTCACCTGATCCAGCCCTAACTATAAGCTTTAGCAAAAAGGAAAGTTTTAAGCCTAATCTTAAAAGTAGAGAGGGTGTCTGTCTCCCTGATCCGAATTGGGAGCTGGTTCCACAGGAGAGGAGCCTGAAAGCTGAAGGCTCTGCCTCCCATTCTACTCTTACAAACCCTAGGAACTACAAGTAAGCCTGCAGTCTGAGAGCGAAGCGCTCTATTGAGTGATATGGTACTATGAGGTCCCTAAGATAAGATGGGACCTGATTATTCAAAACCTTATAAGTAAGAAGAAGAATTTTAAATTCTATTCTACAATTAACAGGAAGCCAATGAAGAGAGGCCAATATGGGTGAGATATGCTCTCTCCTTCTAGTCCCCGTCAGTACTCTAGCTGCAGCATTTTGAATTAACTGAAAGCTTTTCAGGGAACTTTTAGGACAACCTGATAATAATGAATTACAATAGTCCAGCCTAGAGGAAATAAATGCATGAATTAGTTTTTCAGCATCACTCTGAGACAAGACCTTTCTAATTTTAGAAATATTGCGTAAATGCAAAAAAAGCAGTCCTACATATTTGTTTAATATGCGCATTGAATGACATATCCTGATCAAAAATGACTCCAAGATTTCTCACATTATTACTAGAGGTCAGGGTAATGCCATCCAGAGTAAGGATCTGGTTAGACACCATGTTTCTAAGATTTGTGGGGCCAAGTACAATAACTTCAGTTTTATCTGAGTTTAAAAGCAGGAAATTAGAGGTCATCCATGTCTTTATGTCTGTAAGACAATCCTGCAGTTTAGCTAATTGGTGTGTGTCCTCTGGCTTCATGGATAGATAAAGCTGGGTATCATCTGCGTAACAATGAAAATTTAAGCAATACCGTCTAGTAATACTGCCTAAGGGAAGCATGTATAAAGTGAATAAAATTGGTCCTAGCACAGAACCTTGTGGAACTCCATAATTAACCTTAGTCTGTGAAGAACATTCCCCATTTACATGAACAAATTGTAATCTATTAGATAAATATGATTCAAACCACCGCAGCGCAGTGCCTTTAATACCTATGGCATGCTCTAATCTCTGTAATAAAATTTTATGGTCAACAGTATCAAAAGCAGCACTGAGGTCTAACAGAACAAGCACAGAGATGAGTCCACTGTCTGAGGCCATAAGAAGATCATTTGTAACCTTCACTAATGCTGTTTCTGTACTATGATGAATTCTAAAACCTGACTGAAACTCTTCAAATAGACCATTCCTCTGCAGATGATCAGTTAGCTATTTTACAACTACCCTTTCGAGAATTTTTGAGAGAAAAGGAAGGTTGGAGATTGGCCTATAATTAGCTAAGATAGCTGGGTCAAGTGATGGCTTTTTAAGTAATGGTTTAATTACTGCCACCTTAAAAGCCTGTGGTACATAGCCAACTAATAAAGATAGATTGATCATATTTAAGATCGAAGCATTAAATAATGGTAGGGCTTCCTTGAGCAGCCTGGTAGGAATGGGGTCTAATAGACATGTTGATGGTTTGGATGAAGTAACTAATGAAAATAACTCAGACAGAACAATCTGAGAGAAAGAGTCTAACCAAATACCGGCATCACTGAAAGCAGCCAAAGATAACGATACATCTTTGGGATGGTTATGAGTAATTTTTTCTCTAATAGTTAAAATTTTATTAGCAAAGAAAGTCATGAAGTCATTACTAGTTAAAGGAATACTCGGCTCAATAGAGCTCTGACTCTTTGTCAGCCTGGCTACAGTGCTGAAAAGAAACCTGGGTTGTTCTTATTTTCTAGTGATGAGTAGTAAGATGTCCTAGCTTTACAGAGGGCTTTTTTTATAGAGCAACAGACTCTTTTTCCAGGCTAAGTGAAGATCTTCTAAATTAGTGAGACACCATTTCCTCTCCAACGTATGGGTTATCTGCTTTAAGCTGCGAGTTTGTGAGTTATACCACGGAGTCAGGCACTTCTGATTTAAAGCTCTCTTTTTCAGAGGAGCTACAGCATCCAAAGTTGTCTTCAATGAGGATGTAAAACTGTTGACGAGATACTCTATCTCACTTACAGAGTTTAGGTAGCTACTCTGCACTGTGTTGGTATATGGCATTAGAGAACATAAAGAAGGAATCATATCCTTAAACCTAGTTACAGCACTTTCTGAAAGACTTCTAGTGTAATGAAACTTATTCCCCACTGCTGGGTAGTCCATCAGAGTAAATGTTATTAAGAAATGATCAGACAGAAGGGAGTTTTCAGGGAATACTGTTAAGTCTTCAATTTCCATACCATAAGTCAGAACAAGATCTAAGATATGATTAAAGTGGTGGGTGGACTCATTTTGAGCAAAGCCAATTGAGTCTAATAATAGATTAGATGCAGTGTTGAGGCTGACATTCTCAGCATCTGTGTGGATGTTAAAATCGCCCACTATAATTATTTTATCTGAGCTAAGCACTAATTCAGAGAAAAGGTCTGAAAATTGACAGAGAAACTCACAGTAACGACCAGGAGGACGATAGATAACAACAAATAAAACTGGTTTTTGGAACTTCCAATTTGGATGGACAAGACTAAGAGTCAAGCTTTCAAATGAATTAAAGCTCTGTCTTGGTTTTTGATTAATTAATAAGCTGGAATGGAAGATTGCTGCTAATCCTCCGCCTCGGCCCGTGCTATGAGCATTCTGACAGTTAGGTGGTTTTGTGCCGCGTAATGAACGGCTCCGTGGCGCGTCCCTCCACTTTTCTTTCCATGAAAAAAAACTCCTGTTACAGTGGAATGTGACGAAAAAGTGCTCATGTCCATGCCTTCTACCTTTTTGTGAAAGTCAGACGACATCCCGGATCAACAAAGCCTTCACGTTGGAAATGATCTGGTTGTTTCAGCGGGGTGTGAGCTTGTCGATCGGCGCGCGGTGCGCTCTCAGCAGTTGTGGGCGGTCTTTAAACCGTCTGGATCACTCCTTAATCTGTGTAATCCCCATGAAATCGTCCCTGAAAGCCATATTAATTTTCCGAACGGTGTCCACCTGGAGGTTTCTCACAGTTTCTGGAAAAAAATTGATGCAGCAAAGCTCCAAATCGTTCAGACATTTATTCGCAATAAAAAAACAATGAGAGGGGTGGACCAGTGCTCACACAAAGCCTGCTCACAGGCGAATGACGCAACCGACAGGCGTGAAAAAACACGCATGCGCACGAAGGTTCAAGCTTGGCTGATGCAATCACACGTGATTCAAATCCATATGGTTTTTGAAAAAAATAAAAAAGTCGGATACTTTTCTAACAGACCTCGTATATTATAGGTAAAGTGCCCAGAATAAAAAGGCTAAATAAGAATTTATCAATGAATGATCATTGATATAGTTAATGTAGGCTGTGCTATGTATTTACTGAGTAGGGTGTATTGTATTCTGATTCTTGAGGGTGTATTGTCACATACACATAAATATACAGAATTGATTTTGTCTCTTCGTTTAAAGTACTAGATAGGAGTTATATTCAATATTCAACTTGGTATATACTAGGAATGGGACAATATACAATATTGTTTATCGCAATAAAAATCGTGGCTATTTTTTATTATCGTAATAATTGCTTGTCACAACAATCATTTATTTGCACCTTAATGCCCTTTGGAATTTATTTTGGACAGATAATTTACTATATTTATTACAAGTTCAGTTGATATTGGCTCATAGGAAAAACTATACAGTAAAAACAGTGGTTCCAGCATTTTAAGGTCTTTTTAAACTTGTGCACATTTATTAATCATTGTGATATTATGATTAATCACAATTGTTATGGCCAAGACAATCGTGACTGAAGAAAATTAATATCATCCCATGTCTAGTATCAGTGGTGGGCACACTTCCGATAATCCGATAACAGATAATTATCGAAGATAATGTTTTCATTATCGGATTATCTTTTTAGATAAATTTAAAAACCATCATCGGACTAATTATCTTCCGATGAATTGCGGTTCGATAACTTTTAGACCGATAACGTAGTAAACCAAGTGAACAGTGAAAAACAATTTGAAATTATTAAAGCAGTTGAGACCTGCCTGTTGAAAGTTTCCTAACAAATGTGTAGTTCCACCGTCTGCAAACAGAAAAGAGCTGCTTCCAAGAGAAACTGCTCTATCCTCTGCAGGCAAAGGAAAAGTGGTCACAAAAAAAAAAAATCCTTTAACACCATACTGGTATAATCGCAATATCACCAAGTCATCCAGAGGCATACATTTTTAACTTATGGTTCAAATTTTAACCTACTCATTTTGGACAAGTTATTTAAAATTACTGTCATGTCTGAAGCTTTATAAAGTGAAAATATCAAATATATGTTTTCGTTTTAAAGTAATGTGCTAATTTTTAAGGTTTTGTGAGCACATGCTGTGCCAGGCAGCAATGCATTATGGGTAGCATAGGGTAATCTCAGACGTTCACGACAGGACAAATGCATTTCAGACACTGTTCAGGCTCCACGGATAACAGCATTAAACTCTAGTGCATAAAACTCTCGTGAATATATTCTCTGGGTTTATAGACGTTAGTGTATTTGTATTTGTTAAATTCCACGCATCTTAAAAGTTAAATATAGCAGACACAGATTATCTGGAATTTTGTTTGGCAAGTTTTTAAGGCCACTACTGCCATCTACTGGCCAGTAGTGTTCATGGCAGTATTCGCCCCAAGAAGTACTAAGCGTCTGGGTACCAGTAGATGGCAGTGTTCTATTTATTTTAACCCAGTTATATCAGATGGTGATCAAATCAACTTTTTGGCTTTTTTTTTTTTTCTACAAATTAAGTTTAAAAACAAAACAGCAACAAAAAAACATTACAAGACAGCTCTGCGGTTGGATGCATGAAGCTCTTCAGCAGCAGGAGGTGGCCGTGAGATGTTAAAGCTTGTTACTCCACTACACGATGCAGGACGCGCAATTAACCTGGTACTCGGTCCAAAAAATTCTCGCACGAATGAAAAATCATCTGAAAAATGGCCAAAACACGTACAGTGTAAAGCCAACATTTATGTGTCAAGATAAGGCTTTTCAGAACTGTCCAATTGTTAACCTTGTCCTTTGTTTTATCTGTTTTCATTATTTATTATTGCATTTTAACCTGTGAAGTGCTTTGTGACTTATGCCTGTGAAAGGCACTATGTAAATAAATTTACTTACTTACTTACTTACTAATATTTAGTGCACGTTTTACAACATCATAAAAGTTTTAAAACATGCACATATCATCAAACGTGCGCACGGTATTAATAAAACATGCGCACATTCTCTCCACATGCAAAACATTTTGCGATAACACTTCCAGGGCTCCGTAAAAATGCCTGTTTTTACAAATAAAATGGAATATTTTACTAAAGCACATTTATCTTTAACCAACACACGTCACATTAACGTGTTGGTTTACATGATGAATGACTGAACCAATCAGTGTTTAGCAGAGGCACGTTTACCCAGAATGCTTTGCGGTCTGTGTTTGTTACAAAACCTCAGAATTAGTGCCTTATTCAACATTAAAAGATATGTTATATTTTAACTTTGTACAAATGACAGAATTGACATTAATGGAGTTATTCTATCAGTATTTTCATAAAACCATAAGTTAGTATGACTTTATTTTTCAAGACCTCCGCCTGACCGGAGTGTTGTAATTGATAGAAAGCTGACCTTATGGCTGCTCTCTGGATGCCTCTGTGTTGGGAGCGCTGTAATAAACAAGCGCTTCCAGCAGGGGCAGAATGTTGAAAGAAAATGATTGATTAGTAACAGAAAGCTGATTTTGTGGGTGCTCTCAGAATTTGTCTGTGCTGTGTTCTACAGGGGGCAGAATAGTCAAACATTCTGGCTCATTTTTTGGGTCTTTTGTCACTTTTGATGCTTTCAAAAGCTATTGTGTTAAAAATTAATTTCAGTTTCTTAGTTATTCCAAATGTACCAGAGACAACACTGGAATTTATCAGTTATCGAATATCTGTAACTTCCGATACATTTTTGGGTGTGTTATTGGTTTATCTTTATCAAAGATAACTTTTCAGTTATCTTATCATCTGTTATCGAAGTTAATTTTTTGGTTATCTGTGCCCACCACTGTCTAGTATAGAGATAGATAAATGCAACGTACACTTTTCAAAACTGTTTCTTGTTAAAACAATTAAGACATCTTGTACAAGGTCAAATTTATTTATACAGCACATTTACAACAACTCAAGATACCCAAAGTGCTTTACAGAAAAACAATGAATAACACAGTACACTGATTAGCTACAAAAATAACAATAAATTCAACTGAAACAAATCAAAAACAAACTAAAACTATTCAATTCAATTTATTTAATTTATATAGCGCCAAATCACAACAAAGCTGCCTCAAGGCGCTTCAAACAAGTGACGTCTAAGCTTACCAACCCCTAGAGCAAGAACACAGGCGACAGTGTTAAGGAAAAACTCCCTCTGATGATATTGAGGAAGAAACCTCAAGCAGACCAGGCTCAAAGGGATGACCCACTGCTTAGGCCATTCTAACAAAAAGATTTACGATACAGAACACAATAAGAGTCCATGCAGGTGTCCAGTACACTGTCAGGGGTGGGGGGTGGGATCATTGAGCAACTTGTTGAATCTGTTCCTACAGCAGACGCCATCCTGCAATAGCAAAGCTGGGGGCCTAAGATGGCGTGTCACTGGAGGCAAGTGCAGAGCTGGGGGTCTTTGATGGAGTGTGGCCCTGATTTAGTTTTAATTTTGTTCTGGTACACCTCCTCTCTCCAGTAGAAAACAAGCCACTTTTAAACGTGCCTCTGCTATGGCTTGCTGGTGGGTTTGAATATTCACCAAATCTATTTTGCTGAGGTAGGCTTCGGCAAACTGCAAAAACAAAAGGCATTCCGCATATTTAGATGATAGTACAGCTTAGTACAAAAATGGTCAAAAGAAACCTCCTGAAGATGTTTACCATTAACACTAAAATTCCACAGCTGTGTCCATCCTTCTGCTTCCTGTAACTCAGTGTTGTGGCAGCCCACATCTCTGTATCGCCACTGCCAGTCCTCAAAAAATTCCTAATGGTTGTTAAAACAGCAACAAAAGGATGAGGTAATTTCTTTTGATTTAAACACCAGGCAGCTGAAGGTCAACCAAAGAAACTGAGATTATTAAAAAATTCACCTCCAATTTTCCTCCCACATATTTAGATGTGGGAGGAAGCTGCAGCACCCGGAGAGAACCCACAGAAACACGAGGAGAACATGCAAACTCCACACAGAAAGGCCACAGGTGGGAATCGATCCCATGACCTTCTTGCAGTGAGGCAACAGTGTTAACCACTAATCCACCGTGCTGCCCTAAATAATAATAATACATTTGTATAGCATTTTAAATAAAGGAAAAAACTCAACAAAGTGCTGAACATAGCTGCAGATGAACATGAAACAAAGATCCCCATATCCCAAAATAAAAACAGAAAAGAATGAAATACAACAAGAAAAAATAATGAAAAGAAGATGAAAAAAATCTTCAAACTAATTACAGTCGACAGAAAATATGTTTTTAAAAATAGCCTTGAAGTCACATTTCAGATGCCAACAGGCAGCCTGTTCCACAAGATAACGACCACATCAAAAAAAGGCTCTGAAGCCTGCTGACTTCTTTTTAACCCTTGAGACAGAGAGCAAGTCTGCAGCCAAGAACCACAGGGCACGAGAAGGCACATAAGGCTGAACAGGTTCAGCAAGATAGTTGAGTTCATGACCGTTTAGAGCAGGGGTAGGCAACCTGTTCCAGAAAGAGCCATGAGGGTGCAGGTTTTCTTTGCAGCCACTGACTCCACCAGGTGATTTCACTGATTAACTGATTCCATCTGCTCAAAGTGATATTAATCAGTAAAATCACCTGGTGGAGTCAGTTGCTGCAAAGAAAACTTGCACCCTCATGGCTCTTTCTGGAACAGGTTGCCTACCCCTGGTTTAGAGCCTGAAATGTCGAACAAAATCTTGAAATCTAGTCCTCGAGTCACTGAAGGGAAGCCAGAATGTCTGTGATCAAACCTCCTGGTTTTCATCAAAACTCAACCAACAGTAGTTCTGTATCATCTGTAGACATCCTACACTATTTATAGCAATCCAGAAAATAAAACACTGCAATAGTCAGTTGTGGAAAACAAGGACGTGAATTACAATTTGCGAAATTTAAAACAAATGCTGATGTACATTTCCACTTTATCAGTTCCATCAGTGCAATAACTTACTGTCATCAGGTCAAACTCACCACTGATATTTTATTTTAGTGACTATTGTTCTGACATTTATTGCTAAATTAATTGTATTGTTTCTTTGCAGACATGCAGCCGTTGTTGGTGATTAAAGAAGAAACTCTCCCTGAACACCAGGAATGGAATCTGAGTGTTAACCAGGAGGACATTAAAGAAGAAGAGAAGCTGTGGATAAGTCAGCAGGGAGAGCAGCTTCAGCAGCTGGAGGAGGCAGATCTCACCAAGTTTGGTTTCACTGCCGTCCCTGTGAAGAGTGAAAATGATGATGAAAAACCAGAGTCATCACAGCTTCATCAAAGCCGAAGTGATGAGAGCACAGAGGCTGAGCCTGTAGCCAGCAGCTCATCTGTACACAGAACACTGACAGCAGAAGCTGATGGAGAGGACGATGGAGGACCACAACCAGCCAGCAACTCAGGTCCAAACAGTCATTTACAACCAGATACCAGTGGCAGGAGTTCAGACAGTTCTGGAACTGAGACTGATGACAGTGATGACTGGAAACACACCAGAGAACTTCAGTCAAGTTGTAACTGTCAGAAAAATACCAATATTGTTCGTTCAGGCAACACTGATGAAAAACAATTTAAAGGCTGTAAATATGGAAAAGCATCTGGTCACATGAACAACTCAGAGCAACAAAAGGAGAGGAAAGCAAGAAGAAAACCATTTAGCTGTTCTGATGGGAGTAAAAGACAGAAACAGAAGAGCACTCTGAACAAACACATTAGAATTCAGACAGGACGAAAAGCATTTGTTTGTTCTGAGTGTGGTCAAAGATTTGGACGAAAGTGCGCCTTGAAAACACACATGATAATTCATACAGGGGAAAAAGCATTTGTCTGTTCTGAGTGTGGTCAAAGATTTGGACGAAAGTGCGCCTTGAAAACACACATGATAATTCATTCAGGACAAAAAGCATTTGTCTGTTCCGAGTGTGGTCAAAGATTTGCACTAAAGGGCACCCTGAAAACACACATGATAATTCATACAGGACAAAAAGCATTTGTCTGTTCTGAGTGTGGTCAAAGATTTTCACTTAAAGGCACCCTGAAAACACACATGATAATTCATACAGGACAAAAAGTATTTGTCTGTTCTGAGTGTGGTCAAAGATTTGCACTAAAGGGCACCCTGAAAACACACATGATAATTCATACAGGACAAAAAGCATTTTTCTGTTCTGAGTGTGGTCAAAGATTTGCACTAAAGGGCGCCCTGAACAGACACTTGATAATTCATACAGGACAAAAAGCATTTGTCTGTTCTGAGTGTGGTCAAAGGTTTGGACTAAAGGGCAACCTGAAAGCACACATGATAATTCATACACGACAAAAAGCATTTGTCTGTTCTGAGTGTGGTCAAAGGTTTGGGCGAAAGGGCCACCTGAACAGACACATGATAATTCATACCAGACACCATTTAGCTGTTCTGATCTGAGTAAAAGACAGAAACAGAAGGGTGCTCTGAACACACATGATAATTCATGTGCTGTTAGCATAAAAAGGAAAATATTTAGATTGTACAAAAATCTATCTACAGAAGTGTTTGGAAGACTTTCTATTTCTGCCTTTATAATTTGTAAATGTTTGTCGGACACACGAGCGCAGCATTTCACCAAAAATATAGGCGGTATCAGGGTTTTTTGAAGAAACCATCAGTCTGAAAGCACCAAATTTGGTGTTTATGTTGATGAAACAGTCCACAAAGAGGTTTTCTGTCTGTCTAAGGAGAATAAATTCTCTGATCATAAAGACTCTATAAACGTATAGTTTAGACTATTTATGACTGAATGTTCTGGAGTTTTGGGTTAAAACATCCGAAAAGGTGACAAAGTCAACTTCAGTACACAAAGGGGTCAAAAGTTAAAGTTCCTCCAAATTTGTTTAAAAATGATGCAAATTATGATAGTCAAATAATGTGGTATATGCTTCAGTGTGATTGGAGTATTTTGAAATGTTGACCCGTTGTAACCCTTGGTTGACCTCTACCTGGCTCCAGCTGTGTTACTGAACCACAAGGCAAAATGTCACATCAGCCAGAAATGAAATTAATGGTGATGATTTTGTCTGCTGTTGTCTCCAAACAACAAAGTCACTCAGTTATGACAAATACGAGGATGTTGACCTGTGGGGAATCACGGGTTCGACATGTGTTAATTTGTACTATGTACAGAGGACAGCTGACTTTTGGGGAAAATCTTTACAGTTATACTACATTTTATTAAGTGTTGCCATCAAAAAATTTTTTTGGCTTTTATGAAAGACTTTATTGAATCGAATGTTTAATCTGTTTGCAGTTGTGTTCAGTTTTCTAAAATGATTTTTTTGTTGTCAGTAAGCTTTTCTGAAGCTGCTTAACCAGGACACTATTCTATGTAAAGAAATACAAATAATGGAAGTTGTATATTTGCACAAGAAAAAAAAAAAAAAGAAATTTGATTTAATGTGAAATTAAGTCAAATTTCTTTCTTTTTTTTTTTTTTTTTTTTTTTCTTCCACACTGAGACATAATCCTGCAGTTTTGTCTGGAGTGTGAACATGTTAATTCTGGGTTTGGTGTCACATTCAGAATGAAAATGTCCAGATTTGAATCTGCTGTCTGGGATGTTAGAGGACGGACAGACTGATGAACTCTGTCAGGTCTGCAGCGACCTCAAAGGTTTTATTTTGAAATATATGCTCTTATTGTGGAAGTGTGAAATAAACAGTTGTTTTCAAAAGTTACTGATTTCTCAAAAATGTTGTTCCATTCACCTTGCTGTTTTCATGACTTGAATCCTCATGAAAAAAATGCATAAATCTGCCAAAGGACGAAAGTCTGCGCTTTCTGGGTTTCAGCTGATGCTCCGGATACACAAACACAGAGGCCACTTTCCTTTTACCACGTGGACGTGGACAACATGTCCGTAATCTAGTCCAGTAGATGGCGATAATGCACCTAAAAGCTGGTTTGCTAAACGTCACAACGATCCAACGAAGAAGAACTGTTTCCTGTTGTCCGATGCTAAAGCTAGTTAGCTGGAGACGCTGGAAACTCTTCTCTGAACAGATCAAACTTCACTCTGTGATCCTCGAATATGTTTTTTGAAGAGCTCCAGAAGCACAAAGGTCGACAGTAAACCGGAAGAAGAAAAGGTGAAGTTAGTGTGAAAAGGTGGAAGAGCTGAGAAGGTTGTTTAAACAGCGGCTAACTGCTGCTAATGCTGAGATATTTGAGTTGGTAGAAACAAACAGATCGCAGAGCAGCAAGAAGAAACGAGTGGATTTAAAGAAGAGAAGAAACTAGTCAACGTGCTGGAAGCTGTTTTCAGTCCTGAAGTTCTCTGATCCAGAGCAGGTTTGTCCACTAAACTTTATTTCAGAGCAACTCCACCACATCCAAATGATAACTGTTAGTTTGTGTTGGAGTTCTGATTATAGACTGAACACCAAATATCAGCAAAAATAAATAAGACAAACTGATGATAAATGGACAGTTCAGCTTGGTGATGGACTGATGTAGCTGATCGATCAATACTATTGATTACAATTTTTCCTAATTTTATATCCACAAAAAGGAAATTATGCACATAATTCATAAAATCTGAAGGTCATGAATCAACATCATGACTCCAAACTGCTGAACTTTGAGCACACTAACCCCCACACTGCCCACAATAACCATATTAGAAGAAAATAAAATTGAAGATCTTTCCGGATAAGACAACTTTAAAAACCTCTTTAACACTGAGGGTGAATTATGGCTCCTGATAGTGTTGATAATATCACACATACAAATGATTTATTGCACATTCTGAGAGTAGAAGAGTTCTTGGACATGTGAGCAGCTGCAGACATGTTATTATTGGACATTTGAGGATCATAAAAAGGAGGACTGATGAGACACAGTGAGACAGGGAGGGGACAACTGTTATGTTAATGAGTGTCAGAGGGAGGAGTTATAGAGTCTAATGGCTAAGTTTGAGGCGACATTGCCCACCGTGAGGCTACATGACATCATCAGTTGTCTTTGTTCATTGTGAGCAGTAGATGTGATTGGCTGCTGCATTTTATTGCTGTAGGATTTTTCTGTGAGCTTCAGCTGTTTCTCTGCTCCTGAATGTTACTGTGCTGTATGAACATCTGTCTCTGTCAGATCTATATCAGGGGGAGTCTCCCTAATGTTTGGCACAAGATTAGAGCTTCAGAGTGTTTTTCCTCATCTCTGACACTGGGACCAAATCATATCGCTAAATGCTTTGAGAGTGTATTTACGACAACATGACATTATTTTTATTTAATTTTTCAATCTGACATGGTTTCTTCAGGCTTCAGTCAAATTATGTATCATTGTACAGATCCAAATTATCATTATGGGGGATTTTTTTTTTTTTTTTTGCCATATGGCCCAAACCACACATTTGAGTTATTTTTCAACAAACCTGGAAAATTAAATTCACTCAACAAGGCTGCAAGTTTGACTGTTGAGGCAACTAAACATGTAAAATATATCTAAATGAAAACTAAACACAGATTTTTGCTTAAAATTGTTTTGTTTTTTTTTTCCTTTTATTTATTTATAAAGGGACCATGTACAATAAAAACATAAATGTTTCCATTTGATGCATTGTACCAGAGTTAGCTTAAAGCTAATTTACCTCTGCAGTCCCTTGACAAATCACAGTTAAAACATAAATAATAAAACATCACAAAAACATAAACTCAAAGCTGCAAAACTATAAATCACCCACACAGAGATATACACTCACATCCACACAAAACACATTCACACAATCCTATTTACATAATGTTTAAAAAATAAATAAATAAATCAGTGGTTGGAGAATTGAGTACCTTTCAGAAAATTTTTCAGTTTGTTCTTAAAACTTCCAATAGAATCAGAGTTCTTGATACCATCAGGGAGAGCATTGCACTGAGTCGTGGCTTTCACAGAGAAAGCTGACTGACCAAAAGTACGACTGGTAGATATTCTGGTAGATCTTATGGACTGCACCGGGCGAATATTAACAAATTCACATAATGGGGAAGGAGCCAATCCATTCAAAATCTTAAATATAAGACACAGATTAGAGAACAGTTTATAGTTCTCAAAACTGAACAGATGCAGCTTTTCTAAAATCCTGCAGTGATGATATTGCATAGATTTTTTTATCTAAAATTTTTAACATTTGTTTATATAGAGATTCCAGTGGCTTAGTAGTTGTCTCTCCAGCCTGCCCCCAACATGTGACACAGTACGACAAATGAGAAAAAAATCATAGCATGCATAAAGGTCTTTGCAGCATCCATTGAAAGACAGCCTCTAATATGTCTAAAATGCATCAAATTATATCTGATGGTTTTGGTCATTTTTTTCACATGTGACTTAAAATTAAGATTTGAATCAATTACTACTCCAAGATATTTAAACTCCCTCACAATGTCAATCCTCTCAGCTTTTATAATGATTTCATCACTCACACACTGGTTGGTTTTAGAAAAAACATACCTTTTGTCTTACTTATGTTAAGGCTTAGACATGATTGGTCAAGCCACTCCATAATCCTTTCCATAGCAGCTGTCAGCTTCCTAGCTGCTAGTTCAGCAGTTTTTGCATGTGTGTATAGGACAGTATCATCAGCATACATTTGCAGATCCATGCCCTGACACACCTGTGGCAGATCATTAATATAAAGACTAAAAATAGGGGGGCCCAAAACAGAACCCTGTGGCACACCCATTGTACACTTAATGTTATCTGAGAGAACATCCTTAACTTTAACACATTGCATCCTATCAGAAACATAAGAAGTCATCCATTGCAGTGTTTCTAATAAAATATTAAAATTTGAAAGTTTTGAAATAAGAACACTATGATTTACCGTATCAAATGCTTTTCTCAAATCCAAGAATACGGCACCAACCACTCCCCCTTTATCTAATTTAGATTTTATCTGCTTAATAAGATGCAAAACTGTTATGGATTAGACGCGGATTGAGGAGCGGTCCAGTATCTGACTGAACCCAGCATGAAATAATCAGAAGCAGTTCCAAAAAGAAAACACATTTATTTTTCTCCCTTTGTGGTATACATGAAATACTAAATAATTATAGTTCTGGTGAGGTGAAAAGGTGGCGCGCTTTCTCAGCGTCTCAACAGTCGGAGTCCGAACGTTCAGGACTCAGGAGTTCCGCCAACACCCCCCCAGGTGACTTTCCCAGACTGTACTCTGCGAAGGAGGAACAGAGATGAGATTATTCAACACTTATTACTACGAAATATTGTTTAGAGGCAAACTTATCAGCTACACGTTTAGGTCTGGTTTCAAACTTAGTTCAAAGAGGCTGCTGCTCACAGCTAGTGGAGGATCATTAATCCGCACGCCACTGCCGTGAGGAGCACGCCACACACTTTCCACCAATAATTACTTATAGCTGCGTATAAATGCCAATTTACATTCACGGATAAACCTTTCAGAATATTCACCTCTGTCGTGTGCTGACAACGTTTGTCTCTCACCCTCGTCCTCCTTCACAGGCGCGATGTCAGACTCTGAAACAGCCCTCAGCGTCCCCACACGGTCGTCACAAGGTCGTATTCTCCGGCAATCTTATCCAACTCACTGCTGGTTTAAATGTAGTTCTTCATCACTACATTGGTACCAGCTGGAAGTCCTCAGATCTGCACGTGAACATCACAGGTGTCGTGAATTGTCCTGGTAGAGAGCCGCACGAGAATGCAACAGGTGCAGCCAATCATCGTAACAGAGGAGAGAGACTCTTCTGCAGCACATTTTCCTCAGAGAACAGCCCCAAATCACCTGGGAAGGAAAATAAACACAAAACAACCCAACCTTGTCCAGCCAACCCCCCCAACACACAACACAAAACAGCTGTTTCAGTGGAGTGGTTGGGCCTAAAGCCAAACTGCAATGGATGTAAACAAAATTTACTATCTGCGAGATATGTAGTCAGTTGCTTAATTACAACCTTCTCAGCAACTTTAGAAAGCACTGGAAGTATACTTATTGGTCTGAAATTACTCACATCATGATGGTCACCAGACTTAAAGATAGGAGTGACAATGGCTTGCTTCCAAGCACTTGGAAAAACATTATGTTTTATTGATAAATTAATTAAGTGAACAATTGGTGGCACTAACGTAGCCTGGTGTTTTTTAATAAACATGGTATCGAACTGAAAAACATCCCTACATCTAGAATTCTTTAAAGAACTGATAAGAACTGATTTTATTCACTTCAGTGGCATCTGTTTGAGCCAAAATTAAAGCTTCATCAGGAGGAGTGAAAGATGTAATATCCAATTCCCTTTCAGTGAAATTTCTCCCAAGATCGTTTACTGAATCAATAAAATAATGATTAAAAATTTTAGCAACAGCAGGCTTGTCATCTGTCAAAATTCCATCAATATTCAATTGAATATCTTCTGGCACAAGTGGCTCATTCCTCATCAAATTATTGATGCCCTGCCATATTAGTTTGCTATTACCTTTAGCATTATGTAAAATATTAAGGTAAAATTGAGATTTCGCCTGCCTCAGTTCATAAATAACCTTATTCCTTAGGCCTTTAAAAATCAGCAAGTCTGTGCTCACTTTAGACTTAATGGCTTTTCTTAGCACAGCATCCCTTTCCTTCATGAGTTTCCACACATTGTCAGTTAACCATGGTAGATTTTGCTTTCTTTTACATTTTTTCTGGATTTTAACAGTAAAACGTTCTCTTATGTTAGAAATTTGGTGCCATAATTTCTGTCAAATGTCTTATCGAAAATTAAATTGTCCCATTAATTTGCCACAAAATGGAGACAGTGTCTCATTGTTTTCTTTTCTCTTCCTGATCACTGACCATGTTAGTTCAGAACCCTTAATTTTATTTTAACACCTTCTTACTTTTACTTGAACATGCTATGGACAGCCAGCACGGTGGCTTAGCACTGTTGCCTCACAGCGAGGAGGCCGTGGGTTCATTTCCCGTGGTCTTTCTGTGTGGAGTTTGCATGTTCTCCCTGTGTTTCCGTGGGTTTCCTCCGGGTGCTCCGGTTTCCTCCCACTTCCAAAGACATGTGGGTTAGGTGGATTGGAATCTTTAAATTGTCCGTAGGTGTGTGTGTGGGTGTGCCTGTGTTTGTTTGTCTGTTTGTGGCCCTGCGTCAGACTGGCGGCCTGTCCTGGGTGTACACCGCCTCATGCTCTATGGCTGCTGTGATAGGCTCCAGCCCCCCACGACCCTTAATTGGACTAAGCGGAAGAAGATGAATGGATGAATGTTATGGACATTCGCTCTCTCTCTCTCTCTCTCGCACACACATCAGCTGGTTGCAGCAGGTACGTAAGGAAAACATTCACATCAGGTTATCTCTGGGATCAGTCAATCAATCAATCAATCAATCAATTTTATTTATATAGCACCAAATCACAACAAACAGTTGCCCCAAGGCGCTTTATATTGTAAGGCAAGGCCATACAATAATTACGTAAAAACCCCAACGGTCAAAACGACCCCCTGTGAGCAAGCACTTGGCAACAGTGGGAAGGAATAACTCCCTTTTAACAGGAAGAAACCTCCAGCAGAACCAGGCTCAGGGAGGGGCAGTCTTCTGCTGGGACTGGTTGGGGCTGAGGGAGAGAACGAGGAAAAAGACATGCTGTGGAGGGGAGCAGAGATCAATCACTAATGATTAAATGCAGAGTGGTGCATTCAGAGCAAAAAGAGAAAGAAACACTCAGTGCATCATGGGAACCCCCCAGCAGTCTAAGTCTATAGCAGCATAACTAAGGGATGGTTCAGGGTCACCTGATCCAGCCCTAACTATAAACTTTAGCAAAAAGGAAAGTTTTAAGCCTAATCTTAAAAGTAGAGAGGGTGTCTGTCTCCCTGATCTGAATTGGGAGCTGGTTCCACAGGAGAGGAGCCTGAAAGCTGAAGGCTCTGCCTCCCATTCTACTCTTACAAACCCTAGGAACTACAAGTAAGCCAGCAGTCTGAGAGCGAAGCACTCTATTGGAGTGATATGGTACTATGAGGTCCCTAAGATAAGATGGGACCTGATTATTCAAAACCTTATAAGTAAGAAGAAGAATTTTAAATTCTATTCTACAATTAACAGGAAGCCAATGAAGAGAGGCCAATATGGGTGAGATATGCTCTCTCCTTCTAGTCCCCGTTAGTACTCTAGCTGCAGCATTTTGAATTAACCGAAGGCTTTTCAGGGAACTTTTAGGACAACCTGATAATAATGAATTACAATAGTCCAGCCTAGAGGAAAATGCATGAATTAGTTTTTCAGCATCACTCTGAGACAAGACCTTTCTAATTTTAGAGATATTGCGTAAATGCAAAAAAGCAGTCCTACATATTTGTTTAATATGCGCTTTGAATGACATATCCTGACCAAAAATGACTCCAAGATTTCTCACAGTATTACTAGAGGTCAGGGTAATGCCATCCAGAGTAAGGATCTGGTTAGACACCATGTTTCTAAGATTTGTGGGGCCAAGTGCAATAACTTCAGTTTTATCTGAATTTAAAAGCAGGAAATTAGAGGTCATCCATGTCTTTATGTCTGTAAGACAATCCTGCAGTTTAGCTAATTGGTGTGTGTCCTCTGGCTTCATGGATAGATAAAGCTGGGTATCATCTGCGTAACAATGAAAATTTAAGCAATGCCGTCTAATAATACTGCCTAAGGGAAGCATGTATAAAGTGAATAAAATTGGTCCTAGCACAGAACCTTGTGGAACTCCATAATTAACCTTAGTCTGTGAAGAAGATTCCCCATTTACATGAACAAATTGTAATCTATTAGATAAATATGATTCAAACCACCGCAGCGCAGTGCCTTTAATACCTATGGCATGCTCTAATCTCTGTAATAAAATTTTATGGTCAACAGTATCAAAAGCAGCACTGAGGTCTAACAGAACAAGCACAGAGATGAGTCCACTGTCTGAGGCCATAAGAAGATCATTTGTAACCTTCACTAATGCTGTTTCTGTACTATGATGAATTCTAAAACCTGACTGAAACTCTTCAAATAGACCATTCCTCTGCAGATGATCAGTTAGCTGTTTTACAACTACCCTTTCAAGAATTTTTGAGAGAAAAGGAAGGTTGGAGATTGGCCTATAATTAGCTAAGATAGCTGGGTCAAGTGATGGCTTTTTAAGTAATGGTTTAATTACTGCCACCTTAAAAGCCTGTGGTACATAGCCAACTAATAAAGATAGATTGATCATATTTAAGATCGAAGCATTAAATAATGGTAAGGCTTCCTTGAGCAGCCTGGTAGGAATGGGGTCTAATAGACATGTTGATGGTTTGGATGAAGTAACTAATGAAAATAACTCAGACAGAACAATCTGAGAGAAAGAGTCTAACCAAATACCGGCATCACTGAAAGCAGCCAAAGATAACGATAAACCAAATACCGGCATCACTGAAAGCAGCCAAAGATAACGATACGTCTTTGGGATGGTTATGAGTAATTTTTTCTCTAATAGTTAAAATTTTATTAGCAAAGAAAGTCATGAAGTCATTACTAGTTAAAGTTAAAGGAATACTCGGCTCAATAGAGCTCTGACTCTTTGTCAGCCTGGCTACAGTACTGAAAAGAAACCTGGGGTTGTTCTTATTTTCTTCAATTAGTGATGAGTAGTAAGATGTCCTAGCTTTACGGAGGGCTTTTTTTATAGAGCAACAGACTCTTTTTCCAGGCTAAGTGAAGATCTTCTAAATTAGTGAGATGCCATTTCCTCTCCAACTTACGGGTTATCTGCTTTAAGCTACGAGTTTGTGAGTTATACCACGGAGTCAGGCACTTCTGATTTAAAGCTCTCTTTTTCAGAGGAGCTACAGCATCCAAAGTTGTGTTCAATGAGGATGTAAAACTATTGATGAGATACTCTATCTCACTTACAGAGTTTAGGTAGCTACTCTGCACTGTGTTGGTATATGGCATTAGAGAACATAAAGAAGGAATCATATCCTTAAACCTAGTTACAGCGCTTTCTGAAAGACTTCTAGTGTAATGAAACTTATTCCCCACTGCTGGGTAGTCCATCAGAGTAAATGTAAATGTTATTAAGAAATGATCAGACAGAAGGGAGTTTTCAGGGAATACTGTTAAGTCTTCAATTTCCATACCATAAGTCAGAACAAGATCTAAGATATGATTAAAGTGGTGGGTGGACTCATTTACATTTTGAGCAAAGCCAATTGAGTCTAATAATAGATTAAATGCAGTGTTGAGGCTGACATTCTCAGCATCTGTGTGGATGTTAAAATCGCCCACTATAATTATCTTATCTGAGCTAAGCACTAAGTCAGACAAAAGGTCTGAAAATTCACAGAGAAACTCACAGTAACGACCAGGTGGATGATAGATAATAACAAATAAAACTGTTTTTTGGGACTTCCAATTTGGATGGACAAGACTAAGAGTCAAGCTTTCAAATGAATTAAAGCTCTGTCTGGGTTTTTGATTAATTAATAAGCTGGAATGGAAGACTGCTGCTAATCCTCCCCCTTGGCCCGTGCTACAATTTTCCACGGTGCGGAGCCGAGTCTCCAATTCGCCCAGCCTGGCCTCCAAAGCTACGAATAACCTACACTTATTACAAGTACCATTACTGCTAAAGGAGACCGAGGAATAACTAAACATTTCACACCCAGAGCAGAAAAGTGCGGGAGAGACAGGAGAAGCCACCATGCTAAACCGGCTAAGAGCTAGTAGCTGCGCTAAGCTAGCGGATTCCTAAAAACATGCAAAGTGAATAATGTGTAAATAATTTAGAGGTGATTCAGCAGAGGGAGTGCTTTAGTTAAGGCACATGAAGATTAGACTGTGAAACAAATCGTTATCTAGTTAACTAGATCAATCTAACTGCGCTGATTAAACAGTTAACAGATACAGCAAAACACCGCTGTGCTCCGGAACAGGAAGTGATACAATACCGCAGTGAGAGCCAACCACCAGTAGAGGCAAGCAAGAGCTGTTGAATTTCAAACAATAGAGATCAAAGTTGGTGTCTCCTGCTTTAGGACATCTGTCCCAGCACAGGGACATTTCAGTGTTGTCTCACACTTGCAATTGGGCAGCAGGGCAGCAGCATATGATTATATCGGCCTGTTTTTAGTCTTTCCTCCACTTGGTTGTTTTTCTTTTCTGTGTTTTAAAGTCTTTTTACAAACATGTCTGAAGTCCAGCAGCTGAGGGACATGTTGAAACTACAGCAAACACGTGCTGATGAAGGAATGATCACAGACCAGGAAGAAGAAATGTGTGATTTAAAAGAAGAGAACAAAAGAGGTGAAGGGCTGGATGCTGTTTTTAATCCTCCGAATCTCTTCTACAGAACAGGTTTGTTCACTCAGCTTTGTTTGTGTTACTGATACTTTATAACATCAGGGCTGTGAAAACTCTGTGGGATTCCACGGATTTCATCATGGGGGGTGGGGGGTGTTAGTGTTGTACTCTTTAATCGTGATTGTTACTGAGTTTTTAAAATGCTTATCGCAAAGCATTCTTTTTTTTATGACATCATGCAAGTTTTATAAGACCGTGGACATTGATGTGTGTGTTACTGATACAAATCAGTTTCCTCTGATCCGCGGAGTTTCGAGGTGAATACATGCCACTCCAGAGCATGGCTGTTACAACAGCTGTTTTAAAGCGGGACGCAAAATTTTAGAGCTTTCAAGTTTTTAAAAGAAGAATTTTGCAGCATGTCTGTGTCACTATCAACGTCGCACAGACAGAAGATGGCAAGAAAGACTGTTTGAAAAAGTCTGATAAGGACAAGAATCCATGGAATTGTCGCTGGCTTCATCAACACACCTGAAAATTAAATGAAACGGGAAAAGCAAACTGTGCCATCAGGAAACACTGTAAGAATTTTTCTCTCTCTGGAAAATAAACATTGTGCCGTTCAAACAGATTTTAGAAAAGATTATGTGCCTTTTTTTTTCTTTCATTAATCTAGACTTTCTTTCATTGAAAAAAACAAACATTGTGGCTTTGAATGAATTTAGGCTACATGAATTTACACAACAATGTAAATTAGTTTTTATTAATGGAGACTTTTTCATTTTACCATATTTTTAAAATATTCTACAAGCTTTAGCTGTGGTCTTTTGAAATGCTTTAACAGTCTTTTCAGTCTTCATAAATTTCATGGAGTTTAATTGATCTGAGTTGATGCATAATTTGGTTTACAATTAATAGGAAAATCATTCCAGGTCCTATTTCTACGTCATATTCTGTTATTTCAACATTATCATTGACAGTTTAAATGAAAGGTTGAGGTTGGTATTTCACACATTTTAATTTGTTTATGGCATTTAAAATACAAAATGTAAAACAGGCTTCTCAATATAGAAATTTCTAAAATTATCTTTCTTAAACTGAAAGTAAATCTCTACAACAGTATATAAATTAATTAAAAATATAAAAGCCAAGATGATGGGTTGCATAAATAATCAGCCCCTTTGGTATAATACCTGTAAATAATCAGTTTAATTGCCAGTTTTCTTCAGACAAGTCAGGGGATGGATACATGAACATTTCCAAGTCGCTGAATATGTCTTGGACTTTATTTACATCACTTATGAAGAAATACAAACAGTATGACACTGTGTGGTAAATCTGTGTGGAGTCGACAGTTCTCAAAAACTGAGTGATTGTGCAAGAAGGAGAAGAGTGAGGAAAGCCACCAAGACAACACAAAAGAAGTTATAGGCTTCTGTGGCTGTGACTGGGGAATTTGTGCACAGTGCAAGTTTTGGATTTTATATCCCTGGTTATACAGCTTCATGATGAAGTGGAGCAGAGGAGGATTTTCTTAAAAAGAAGACCTGAAAGTTCACCCACAGTTTGCACAGAAGGTACATCTGAGATGCAAGCCTAGATTTAATGTTTTAGTGAAAGAAGACCCTCCTCTATTATTACTATTATTATTCAAGCATTCAAAAGGCGATTTCTGTCGCCACATAACTCCAGCAACCACACACGAGAAAGGTTTTTGACAGTTCTTGTTATTGAAAGAAACCTTGTCTCTCTAACTGGATAGAGTTGTGATGTCATTGTTGTGAAAGTGTAGTGACATGGATCCACAACAGGGGGCGCAAATGAACGGCCAATAGATGAGCCAAAAAGTAACAATTTAATGTTGTGAAACGTGCACAACGAATATACAGACAATCTCAGAATATAATTACGGTCAAATCACAAAGGTGACGTGTGGGCAGGCTCGAGGATAGAAGACGTCTGTCCTGAGATGAACCGGAACCACACGATTTCCTCCGCCACCGAACCCAGAGAATACTGGAGCCGCCAAGTCCCGAATTCCCAGGTGATCACCGTCCCCGACTGTCGGATCTGGTACTGCTGGCGAGAACAAAGACAGTCAAGTGTGGGTGTGTGTACACCCAGTAACAACAACGGTGGGAATGCCACCTCCACCTCTCACTCAATATGCTGATGTGTTTGCAGTGATCCCTCAGAGAAAAAGAGTGCCGTCCTGCACTCACTCAGCTTCCACAAAACAAGGAACCGGTCCGCCTGCAAACACTCACAATGTACAGATTTACAAATCTCACAAAAAGGCTGAGAGTATTACCTACAATGAAGTACGATATCTCGGCAACGAGGTGGAGATGACATCTGGTCTTTATGGACTGTGATGATGAAGAATGTGTGACAGCTGTCAGGATTAATGAGTGACAGCTGTCACTCCCGGCTGTGTCCGTGGCGGCAGCGCCCTCTCGTGCCTGAAGCCCGCACTTCAGGCAGGGCGCCCTTTGGTGGTGGGCCAGCAGTACCTCTTCTGGCAGCCCACACAACAGTCATCACGTGTGCGCTTAGGCGCCGTCTAGCAGGATCTTGAAAATTTAGTTTTTTTTTATACAAATGGAAAAAAAAGACATATTTTACCACAGCACATTTATAAACACCAACATGTTACATTGATTCACTTGTGTTGGTTTTTACATAGATTGAATGAATCAACCAATCAGTATGAGCGGAGGCTTAGTTTACCCATAATCCCTTTGGGCAGTCTGTGTGTTAATGTTCAAATCTTCAGAATTAGTGCATTATTTTAAAATTAACATATGTGTTATATATCACTTTGTACATTTAAAGAGTTTACATTCATGTAGTTATTCTATCTAGAATAATTTTATTTTTAAAGCAAAACCATAATTTAAACCTCATTTCCATAGAAAGACCTGCCTCATCGCGGAACCACTGTATCCTGTCAGGGTAAATGACACTTTTCCTACAGCAGGGACCAGAGTGCACAAAGACAGAAGTGCTGCTCATTGGCTGTTTGGTTTTGTGATCGCCATTGGTTCTATTAGAAGCTTTGATAACTTTTCAGTTAGCTGATTACCAGTTATTGAAGCTAACTTTTTGGTTAGCTGTGCTCACCACTGTATATATGTGTGTGTGTGTGTGTGTGTGTGTGTATGTATGTCAGTGATGAAATTTTTGTAGAAATTCTCAGACATCTAGGTTTTTACTAACATGGTGAACATTTCTGAGTTCTTTTTCATGTATGTCAGAATCCATTCATTCAGTTCCACTCCCAAACAGTTTGTGGCAGTAGTGCACCGTGTTGGTTTGCAAGGTGCCATCAATCTCAAAAGAAGTTATTTGGGGGGGGGTTGTTAGGATGTTTATTAAATCATATCAAATGTACTGCTTTAATGAAATAATGATAATGAAATGTTCATTAAAGTGATCTGACATGACACATTTATCAGTCAAATTTATGGAATCTTTGACCAGGAAATTGGTGGCTCATTACAAGACATGACACCAGAAGCAGATCTCACAACCTTCCAGATGTTTTTGGGGTCTTTTTTTTAAATGTTCAGAGATTTTGAATTAATTTTAATTTTGTTTTGAATTCATTTAGCCTTCTTAATTAGGAAGGTGCTTTTGTTACAGAGCTGACGACCAACTGATTTAGATTCAGTGAATCACAGATTTTAGGGGGTCTGAGGCTGAAGACAACCAGTCAAGGTTTGGGTCCCCCACTAACACAAGCTCACCAGGGTTTAGCCCTGAAATACAATTATTTAGTGAGCTTAGAACCTCACAGCAGTCTGAGGGGGCCTGGAACAGCCCATGAATGTGAGGGACTGTCCCTGCTGGAGTTCAAGTTTCAGTGCCAGAAGTTCAAATTGTTTGATAATTGAAACAGAGGAGAAGAGAGTTACATTAATCCTGTTCTTTACATAAATGGCTACACCTCCACCTTTCCTGGGATGATCACAATAAAAAACATTGTAATTGTTGATAGCAATGTCGGAATTCTAGACTGATTACTCAGCCATGTCTCGGACAATATGAGGATATCGACTGCTGTTGCCAGAAGCAGAATATAAATCGAGCGGGGGGGGGGGGTAATTAATAACACAGTGGTGGGCACAGTTCTGGTAATTATCAAAGCTAATGTTTTCATTATCTGATTCGCTTTTCAGATAACATTGAAAACCATCAGAGGACCAATTAGCTTCTGATAAATTTAGGTCTGATCATTTTTAGACCGCTAACATATTTTTGCAGGCATAATGAATAAAGCTTAACAGTTAAAAACGTTTGTGATGTCTGAAATCAAAGATTTTAGTGCCTGCCTGCTAAATGTTTTGTAGCAGACGGACAGCTGTAACCTCTGCAGACAGAGGAGAGCTGGTTACAGACGACAAAGCAAGAGAGAGAAAAAAGATAATTTCTCTTTACACCATACTGACTTGCCGGCATATCACCCAAGTCATCTACAACCATACAGTTTTAACTTATGGTTAAAATTTTAACCAAACTAATTCTGGACAAGTTACAAAAGAAAGATGGCGGCGCACATAGACGCAGCAGCCCTGAGCTCTTTCATACTTCTTGTGCATTCTTTTCTACTTTGATCTGACCGAGTCTGTACAGTACAGTTGTGATGATCTACTCGCACTCAGCACTGGGGGCACTTACCTTTCATTCACGGACAATGTAATACCTCCGGAGATCATAAGACTCAGATGTGAGACGGGGAAGGTGCTACACACGGTAGCGACTGAGAGGCAAGCGAGGAAGTGTGCAGGCCAGGCTAAAGGCTAATCCGCTTAGGCCCCCTCTGCCTTCCATCCTTCTCTCAAACACCCGCTCAATCCATAATAAGATGGACGAAAGCAGGCCATGACTGGCAGCTCAGAGGGGTAAAACCAACTGCTGCTGCAGGGTATTTATGGAAATCTGGCTGGATTCCAACAGTCCAGATGTGGCTGTCGAGCAGCAACAATTATTCCTGTACCTGTAAAGGCCAACGTCACCTGCCTGAATGATTAACCGGCCTGTGGCTCCCACTTCCATCCTCGCCAAGTGCCTTGAGCGACTGACAATGAAACGCATCAAGGGGGCCATTCCGCCGGCTCTGGACCAGCACCAATTTTCATACAGGGAAAACAGATCAACAGAGGACACTGTCGCTACTGTGCTTCACACTCTATTGGAACATCTGGAACACAAAAACACAGACGCAAGAGTGCTTTTTATTGTTTTTGTAGCTCGGCGTTCAACACTGTTCTGCCAAGCACATTCCTGTTGAAACTGAGAAACCTTGGATTAAACAACACACTGTGCAGTTGGATACTGGACTTTCTAACTAACTGCTCTCAGTTTGTGAAGGTAGGGGGGCACATTTCACCTATCATCTCCGTCAATACCAGTGCTCCTCAGTAGGGCTGTCACGATTAGGAATTTCTGGAGACTATTAATTGTCAGACAAATAATTGCGATTGACGAATATATTGTCTATTTTTTTTCTCTTTTTTTCCCCCTTCTTGTATTATAATGTAGTTGTATCTGTTTTTTTAACTTGTTCACACAGGTTAAAATCCTCTCTCTGTTCCGCGCTCGATGCGCACTGATGGTTCTCAGACTGTAACGTGTCGCGTCTGCATTCAGGAATCTCCCTCACGCACCCCCTCCCTCGCAGTCTGCAGCCTGTCTGTGTGCGCGTGTGCACACACAGATACACACACCGACAGCTCCGCATTTTAGACGGCTTTTGAAGAAGACGGCCACTGTTTTAATCGGCCGTCTTATCCAAACGGCAGGACGGATCGCTCTTCAGCCTCCATGTTATTGTCCTGCCTTAAGACGAAAGCAAGGCTGCAGCACAATGACGTCAGATTCTGAGTCGTTTTATGCTTTGTGGATAAAATAAATAACTCACGGTAATCGCGAATATGAAAAATAATCGTGAATATGAAAAATAATCGCGATTGACGAATATTGTAATAATTGTGACAGCCCTACTCCCCAGGGCTGTGTACTAAGTCCACTCCTGTACACACTTTACACATATGACTGCTCTCCCATGCTTTTCAAGCATAACAACTCTGAAAAGTAGCGTGAATCCACCCGATACCGTTTACAAATCCGATAGGTATTTGCAAGAATCGGTTGCTATCTGATTACGATATTGAGTATCAGCTAAGGACATCCCTTCTAATAATGTCAGAAGGAGGAGTTGTTAATGTGTCACTGTGCCCTTGCTAAGGTTATAAAAGATTAAGTTTTCTGTTTCCCAGGAACGGTATGTACGCCGCTATCACGACTTCTTGTAAAGGCCTGACACAAGCATGATTTCAGATTCACACACCAGCACACCCATCATTGTGACGACCCCACCCACTGTGTTCCCAGCTCGATGCTGTTCTTTCTTCCACTGCCTGCCACGTGCTCTGCACTGGATGCTGCGTATGTAAGATTATTATTTTGTGGCGGATTAACCTTATTTTTCTACAAATTGGCCACTGAAAACTGTTCTAATCGCTTCCTGAATCACAGAGGAGGCTGCAGCTGGAGCTGTTCACGCGCCTAACTGATAAACCTGATACAACAGTTGCATGTGCTTTCCTTCTTGTATGGAGCTGTTAAAGTATGTTTATAACAGATTTAACTTCTTGTTATAATCGTTCAGACGAGCTGCGCTCTGATGCAAGCCGCTGATGTCACCACTCGCTCTGTTCATTTCTTTACTCGACTTGAGGAGCTGCACGTCATGTTGGCGATGAGATCGCTCCATGGACCACAACATTTGTGCGTGAAAGAGTTTTTTGAACATTTCAAAATTCTCCGTACGCAATAGCACGCACCGGTGCCCCTCTCACATTCAGTCTGCACCTGTTAAAGATGAGTTTACTCTCCAGAAGTCAGTGGTCGTCACAAGGTCATTATTGTAAATAAGAATTTTTTTTTCTTAATAACTTACCTGGTTAAATAAAGGTTCAGTCGAATCAAATCAAAATGCAGCATGACACAGGTCGTGCTCGTGCGTGAGTCAAAGTCATGCTTGTGTTAGGGGGCCTTAACTATCAGCCAGTCTCCATTTCTCTTATCTGCATGAGAAGACACAACAACAGGATGCCATTGCAGTGAGTCAACAGGGTGGATACTGAAAAACAGACCAAACAATCAACCGCAGAGTCCTGTTTTTGTGTGTTCCAGTGTGACACTGTGTGTTTGTGGCTTTTTCTGAAGCAGTTCCCGCGTGAGCTACGTTCACTAAGAGTTGTGATCTGTTCTGACTTCGCATGGGACTAAAATAAATGGTCTTTTCTGTATTTAAAGCATTGCTTCTGAGCCCTTTGTTCAGGAGGGTTTCAACAAAGAGCCGGGTCATTTACACCAGTTAGTATTTTTACATTGAAAAGACATTGAAAAGTGAAAGATTTTTCAGTCTGTATGTAGACGTTGAATAAACATTTGGGTTTAGACTGTTTTTAACCATCATTTTCAATAGTGTCATTTTCAATAGTGTCATTTTCCCCCTACACAAAGAGTAAATTGTTGCAAATCATAATGTTGGAGCCATAGAGGTTATATATGAGAACGAGAGTCTGCACTAGCACTGAGCCGTGTCCTGGCAAGGAGGTGTGGTCGCCATTTTAATTCCAGGCAAATTACTGAGCACCGCTCACAGAATTTAAAGTGTTTCATCAAGAAACAGATGGAATATGCCGGAAAGCTGCACATGTTGGCAATATCCAGGTCAGAATGGCATTTTTACACGTATTTTGATAGCGTTTTTCTGAGCGTGTTCAATCGTGAATCCCCATTGAAAATGTATTAACATCTGGGAACTTCGTCAATATTTTGCCCGGTTAGGAGGCGTCATGTCGCTGTCCATGAAGGGACGTTCATGATTAGTGGGCAGCATTGGGAGTGTGGACTCTAGTTCTCATATATAACCTCTTTGGTTGGAGCATCTCATAAGTCATAGAGCCTCACGCTCTATGACAGCCCCCCGCGACCCTTGATTGGACTGAGTGGTTGAAGATGAGTGTGTGTGAGTGAGTTCACCTAACATGCACGTCTTTGGATGTGGGAGAACCTGCACAACCACGGGGAGAACATGCAAACTCCACACAGAAAGGTCACAGGCGGGAATTGAACCCATGACCTTCTTGCTGTGAGGCAACACTGTGAACCACTAATCCACTGTGCTGCCCTAAGTAATAATAATACATTTGTAAAGCATTTTAAATTAAGGAAAAAAAAAAACTCAACAAAGTGCTGAATATAGCTGCAGACGAATATGAAACAAAGATCCCCATATCCCAAAATAAAAAACAGAAAAGAATTAAATACAAGAAAAAATAATAAAAAGATGAAAAATCTTCAAACTAATTACAGTCGACAGAAAATATGTTTTAAAAATAGTCTTAAAGTCACAATTCAAATGCCAACAGGCAGCCTGTTCCACAAGATACAGCTCTGAAGCCTGCTGACTTCTTTTTAAACCTTGAGACCCAGTCTGCATCCAAGGACCACAGGGCACGAGGGGTCACATAAGGCTGAACAAGTTCAGCAAGATAGTTGAGTTCATGACCGTTTAGAAATCTTGAAATCTAGTCCTCGGGTCAGTGAAGGGAAGCCAGAATGTCTGTGATCAAACCTCCTGGTTTTCATCAAAACTCGAGCAACAGTAATTCTGTACCATCTGTAGACATCCTACACTATTTTATAGCAATCCACAAAGTAAAACACTGCAATAGTCAGTTGTGGAAGACAAGGACGTGAATCACAATTTGTGAAATTTAAAACAAATGCTGATGTACATTTCCACTTTATCAGTTCCATCAGTGCAATAACTTACTGTCATCAGGTCAAACTCACCACTGATACTTTATTTTAGTGAGTGTTGTTCTCACATTTTTTTTTAAATTTGTTTCTTTGCAGACATGCAGCCGTTGTTTGTGATTAAAGAAGAAACTCTCCCTGAACACCAGGAATGGAATCTGAGTGTTGACCAGGAGGACATTAAAGAAGAAGAGAAGCTGTGGGTAAGTCAGCAGGGAGAGCAGCTTCAGCAGCTGGAGGAGGCAGATCTCACCAAGTTTGGTTTCACTGCCGTCCCTGTGAAGAGTGAAAATGATGATGAAAAACCAGAGTCATCACAGCTTCATCAAAGGCGAAGTGATGAGAGCACAGAGGCTGAGCCTATAGCCAGCAGCTCATCTGTACACAGAACACTGACAGCAGCAGCTGATGGAGAGGACGATGGAGGACCACAACCAGCCAGCAACTCAGGTCCAAACAGTCATTTACAACCAGATACCAGTGGCAGGAGTTCAGACAGTTCTGGAACTGAGACTGATGACAGTGATGACTGGAAACAGACCAGAGAACTTCAGTCAAGTTTTAACTGTCGAAAAAATGCCAACATTATTCGTTCAGGCAACACTGATGAGAAACAATTTAAAGGCTCTAAATATGAAAAAGCATCTGGTCACATGAACAACTCAGAGCAACAAAAGGAGAGGAATGCAAGCGGAAAACCATTTAGCTGTTCTGATCAGAGTAAAAGACAGAAACAGAAGGGCACTCTGAACAAAGACATTAGAATTCAGACAGGACAAAAACCATTTCTCTGTTCTGAGTGTGGTCGAAGATTTGGACACAAGGGCCACCTGAACACACACATGATAATTCATACAGGACAAAAAGCATTTGTCTGTTCTGAGTGTGGTCAAACATTTGGACAAAAGGGCACCCTGAAAACACACATGATAATTCATACAGGACAAAAAGCATTTGTCTGTTCTGAGTGTGGTCAAAGATTTGGACGAAAGTGCGACCTGAACAGACACATGATAATTCATACAGGACAAAAAGCATTTGTCTGTTCTGAGTGTGGTAAAAGATTTGGAGAAAAGGGCACCCTGAAAACACACATGATAATTCATACAGGACAAAAAGCATTTGTCTGTTCTGAGTGTGGTCAAAGATTTGGACGAAAGGGCGACCAGAACAAACACATGATAATTCATACAGGACAAAAAGCATTTGTCTGTTCTGAGTGTGGTAAAAGATTTGGAGAAAAGGGCACCCTGAACAAACACATGATAATTCATACAGGACAAAAAGCATTTGTCTGTTCTGAGTGTGGTCAAAGATTTGGACAAAAGTGCAACCTGAACAGACACATGACAATTCATACAGGACTATTAGAAGGAAATTCAAGACAAATGAAAAATGACAAAAAGCATTTGTCTGTTCTGAGTATGGTCAAAGGTTTGGACAAAAGGGCAACCTGAATAAATACACATGATAATTCATAGTCATTCACTGCCCCCCAGAAAATGAGCCATTCACCAGCTCATCTACAAAACAATATACAGGTGCAGAACAGCAGAAACTAGAAGAGGAATTGGCAAATAAGATTGAAGAAACAAGAAAAAATGGGCATGAAAGAGTGTCCAAAACTGACTAAATTAAAGGAGAATAAAAAATTCAAAACTATCCTGCAAAAAGTTAACCTGGGACTGACTAAACTGGTCCCAGAAGGAACCACATTGACAGATTTAAACTGTGTAAATTATGGAGCAGCATGGTACATACAAAGTAAATTAGCCCCACAAGATTTGGAGAGAAAAGTAACCACAATTAAGAAAAAGAATACTGTGCCACAATGGAAAAAGAAATTACAACAAAAAATCAGCCATCTAAGAGCAGAGATCTCCCAAATGGCAACATTTTTGGGAGGCCAAAACCATAAAAGGAATCTCCTTAAAAAAGTAAATTGCATTAAAGAAAATACAATGTTGAAGATAAACAGCTGGGTGGGAGGCTGAACATCAAGCCTTAGTGAAAGATTTTGTAGCACAGATTAGGAACAAAGACAAGAAAATACAAGCAAAACAGATAATAATTCGCACAAACCCCAGGCTTGTCTACAGGAAGTTGGCAAACAACACAATAGAAGTAAACAGTCACCCGAGAGAGACAAGAAATTGAAAAATTCTGGAGACCACTCTTTGAAGACCCAAAACAACACCAAGAGGCTGAGTGGATTGAAAAAATAAAACAGAAAAACAAAGACAAACAGCAAATGCCAGCAATTGTAATCACTGAAGAGGAGATGAGAAAGAAAATAAATGAATACAGTAACTTCAAGGCACCTGGCATCGACAAAATCCCAAATTTTTGGCTGAAAAGACTGACAGCATTACACCAACATTATGCTGTGACCTTCACAAAAATATTGAACAGAGAAGAGGACACACCAGACTGGATAATGACTGGGAACACAAGCCTACTACCAAAGACCAAGGAAACACAGCTTCCCAACAAGTACAGACCCATCTGCTGCCTAACAACAACATACAAATGACTGACAGGAATCATAACTGATGACATTTATGAACATCTGGACACTGGTGGCTACCTGGAAAATGAACAGAAAGGTTGTTCCAGAAGATTAGGAGCTAAAGACCAGTTACTGACAGACAAATCTATCCTGGAGGACTGCAAAACAAGGAGGAACCTCAGTATGTTTTGGATTGATTACAAAAAGGCATTTGACAGTGTACCACACTCCTGGATCATGAGGTGCTTAGAACTCTACAACATCAATGAGGAAATAAGATCTTTCCTGAGAGCACAAATGAACAAGTGGAACACGACCATCACCCTCAATCACACAGAGGGACAAATAACAATCCCAGACATACGAGTTCAGAGAGGAATATTTCAGGGAGACAGACTCTCACCACTTTTATTCTTATTAATCATAAACCCACTCAGCAAGATCCTGAAGGAGCAAGACATCAGGTATGACTTAAGTAGAGACAGAGGAAGGAAACATCAAAAACTTTTTTATTTTTTATTTTTTTACATGAGAGTGGTTTTGGCACCGATTTGACCCCATATCTGTTTATCTGAGTGTAATAATGTCTTAATGTTGAAATTGTAAGTTTTTAGGAAAATATGGAATTTTTAGGGTGAAAACTGAAATTCACCCAAATTTTTCCTTCAGTTCTTGATGGATTTTGATGATTGTTTTTGTTTGTTTCATCTAAACACTGATTTACAGTCCTTCCTCTCACAGTATTGAACTTATGAATTGTTTTGGAAATTGTAGATATTTTTATGGTGAAAATAGTGCAATTTACCAAATCACTTTTTTTTCTTTCAGTTTCAAATAGATTTTAATCTTGTTGGTTTTGTTTGCTTCTTCATAATTCAACCTTGTGGATATATGAAATAATACATTTTATTAAAAATGTGGATTTCATTAAGGTGAAATTAATGCGAAAGTTTTCATTTGGATTCATATTAGGTTGATTAATTTAAACACTTCACAATTCTTGACAAAATTTTGAATTTTGTTGAAAACAAACACTGTGTATTTGGGAAAACAATAAAATTCACCAAACTGCTTCTTTCCCTACAGTTTCTGATAAATTTTTATTCTCATGGTTTTGTTTGAAGTTCTGTTCTTCCCTGTTGAATTTTGAATGCCAACTGTCCTCTGATCCAGTCGACACACTGCTGTCAACATTTCAGCTGCTACTTCAGGTTTCATTCAAAAGTCTATTTACACAATAATGCAAACACTAAAATGACTCTTACAGAATTTACAGCCGTTGGTAAAGAATTTTATTTGGGGTGTGTCATCATTTTCCTCACCTGCATAATGCAGGAAAATAATTAGAATAAACCCAGATGAGCTCTGGTTATTAACTAGAACCGGTTCATGATGTCTGCTGCTGTACCTGTAAGGTCAGAGGTCAAACCATCAGCGGGGATAGAAGTCAATGGTGGAGGTGGAACAAGGAGTGTCTTAAAGATGAACAACATTTTTCTTGAATCAGCGGCGTTTCTGATTCTGTCATGAAGACAATTTGGCAGTAAACACACACACACAGTATGTAGAGAAACCATTTCATTGTTTGCTTCATGAAAAGTTGGATCAAAGGATGCAGTGTTATCAAAACAGAAATAAAACCATTTTGCTGTTCTCTTTTGAAATTATTAAGATAAAACAGCAATTTTAGCATTCACACACACGAGAAACCATTTCATTGGTTGCTTCATAACAAAGTTTGACGAAAGCACTTTGTGTCATCAAAACAGAATTGAAACCATTTTGCTGTTCTCTTTGGAAATGATTAAGATAAAACAGGAATTTTAGCATTCACACACACACACACACACACACACACAGTATGTGGAGAAACCATTTCATTGGTTGCTTCATAACAAAGTTTGAAGAATCACTTTGTGTCATCAAAATAGAAGTAAAACCATTTTACTGTTCTTGTTGGAAATTATTAAGATAAAACAGCATTTTTAGCATTCACACACACACAGTATGTAGAGAAACCATTTCATTGTTTGGTGCTCCCTCAAGACACCCTGTAAATTTTCCTTGGATTTCACAATTTCAGTTTCACAGCCCTGAACTCCTCATCTTTATCTGACAATACAACAGCACTGTTGTAAACTGAGAATTGCCTTATGACACTTCTCACTTATGTGTCTCTTCCAGTTAAGTTTATCTAAATAGACAACTAGGAACTTAAGGGACTCAGATTGCCTTTGCTCGATACCGCCTAAATCTGGAAGAAATAAAACTCGACGGAGTTTGGTTCCCTTATTTGTGAAGAGGACCATCACTGTTTTGTGTGGATTCACAGACAAACACTACTTCTTCACTATCCTGAGAGCATTCTGCAAGAGTTCTGAAACTGTCCTCAAACAGAATCCCTCAGTAAGGACAGCAAAATCATCTGTATCCCCCTGGGTGCACAGTCTGAGATGATTTAACTCAGTGAGAAGGCTGTTCACAACAAGTAACCAACAAAGAGGAGAGATAACTCATCCTTGAGGACACCCGCACATCAGTGCTCCTGTCACTGTGCTGTCACCAAGTGAAGTTGTTGCCCTTCTACACTGAAGCATGACAACAATCCATCGGGTGACAGTGCTGTTCACGTTTGGACTGCAGAGCTACTTTGATAGAATCAACCGATACATTATCAAATGCTCCCTGAATATCAAGAAAACAACCTAATCCGTACTGTCGATGAGATGGGGTGACCAACTCCAGATGTGGAGATGTTGGAGTGCCCAGAGGAAAGTCAGACACCAGGAGAACAGTGGGAATTCTGGAGTCTGTAGGGGCCCTTAACAAAAGTTCACAGGGGGTTCATCACCATGATGTTGTAGGTGTGGCCCTGGACTTGTTCTCACCGTCACTGTGAGTCCTTTACCCGAGTTCTGTATGACTTTACCACCTGAATCATTTTAATAATCCTTAATATTCTTCTCCTATTTATTTAAACTGACTGGAGACCAAAAACATTCCAAATTTTTATTTGAAGTAACACAGTGATCAGTGTTGTTGTGTTTAAATATCTATAGGTATACAGTTACCATTTACATTAACTGTTAAGATCTAATTGTTTACTATTTGGACTTGTTTAATTGGTATTCCAGTGCAAACTATATATATTATTTACATTAATTATTAAGGTCCTGCTGTCTTTTTTACAAGTTGTACATGTTCAATCAAGCCCCTCTATTTTGTCACGTGATAGTTTCACAAAGACCACAGTGGAAATTATCGTTTATTGTTTATTGTTATCCGTATATCATTGATATATTCACCTCTGTGTGTTTATATTGATTTTACAAAATAAACTCAATCAATCAATCAATCAATCAGTCCACAAACACACTGAAAGCAACACATTACTTGTGCTACAACAGTGAAAAGCATGTCCACGCTTTTCAATTTGACAATTCTCAGGAATGTGTATAGAGATTATGGAAATACAGTGTTCTACGGGTTTAACTCCACGCGCGCGTGCGCGCTGCTGTGCTGCTGTCAACACGAGGAAAGTCCGTGATCGGTGAAGCTACAGCATTTAATCAGCGCAGCTGCAGAACCACTTCCTGAATGTGTCAAAATAAAAGCTCTGTAGAGTTTCATACACGGTGCAGTCTTATACTAGGTTTCAGTTTTATTTCCGTTTGATTACACAGCGGTGACTTCTATCTCGCACAATGATTGACATGACCAATAGCCAATGAGAATTAGAGAAGCACACAGGGTGGCTAATCAGATTGCAGGAAGAGCAGGCGGCCCGCTCCCGCCCCTGTGAATGGACTGACTCCTCGGTGACTGGACTTCTCTCCGCTCTTCTACTGACTACAAGGTTGGGATCGTTTCTTTTATCTTAATTAACTGCGCATTACTTTTATTAGTCTTTAAATGCAACAGCTACGGACTTTAGCTCATTAATTTGCTGCTGTGTGAGTCCTAGCAGTGGTTAGCTTCTCGTTAGCACTTAGCATGTGCTAGCTGTCGCTCCTCGCTTGTTCTTTTCTTGGTGCTCAACACTTTAAAATAACTTGTGTGATGTTGTCAGACAGGGTGGCCCTCTGAGAGAGCCGTGTCCGTAAGGTAGAGCAGCTTCTGAGTTCAGAGGCGTTAGATATCACGGACACTCCAGACCAGCTTAGTGTCTGGTCGGCTAGCGGGCCTGTTAGCATTAGTTTAGCTCCGCCGCCTAAAGACGAAGCTTTCAGCCCTGAGCTTCGTCAACGCCGTGCGATAGTGAGAGGGGATTCCATTTGACTTCTGTAATAATGTAAAAACAAGAATACACTAAAATACAGGGTAACACACATAAAGTGACAAAGACGACTTTCCGATGACGTCACAGATATCCCACAATTCCACAGTCCACCATATTGTGTGCTATTTTCTTTGTGTGCATCACCACGATAATGCTGCCGTCGAAGATGGATAAAAACAGCGCGAAGGAAAAACTGAGATATCGTGACACATTGGATCCAGTTAGCAAAATGAGGTATTTGCAGAAAATCGCGGAAATTGACAACAAGGACCCGTATACGATCGCAAAAGAAGAATGTTCCTCTGACGAGGAAGCGCTCCCAGCCATCACCTTCCCAGATGTCGTCAACTATTTGGTATACGATGTGAGTGCGTACACGTTGGAGGAAATGAAAGCCTACAAATCACTTGATGCAATTACTTATTTTGCTTGCGGCTGGGTACAGGATACTCGTGTAACAACCGTCAACAACAAGTCTGTCCTCATCGCCCATGTCCGCCATTCACATAGAACCACTGACCCTGTAGCAGTGGCATGGGTTATAGCTGAAAAAGATGGACTAATCCAAAGTGGACATTGCACATGTATGGCGGGTTTGGGTGAAGTATGTTCACATGTATCAGCTCTGTTGTTTGCTGTGGAAGCAAATGTGAGGATCTGTGATAAACCAACCGTTACTGGTGTTAAATCTTAGTGGCTTTTGCCATCAGCTTTGAGAAGCGTTGGCTACAAGCCCATCCAGGACATAAATTTCACATCAGCAAAAACAATGAGAAGACAACTGGACACTGCGATTGATTCCGGACAAACGCCGGAACCAGTGAAGCAGAGGAACATGCCGGCAGTAAATGAACCAACAGCAAATGAACTTGCAGAGTTTTACAAAGAGCTCAGATCAACTGGGAATAAACCTGTACTTTTATCACTGATTCCAGGATTTGCCAAACAGTATCGTCCAGCAGCTCTAGATAAAAAGTACCCACAAGTTCTCTCAGAAATATATGACGACTCCTATGAAACTGCCAACAAAGAGACTGTCCTGAACCATTGTGATGAAGTGTTTCAAGGACTGAAAGTCACAGAAGAAGCCAAGAACTGTGAACAAGATACTAGATCTCAAGCAAACAGTGGTTTTGATTCCGCACAGGGAGGATAACTGCCTCAAAAATCAAAGCAGCATGTAAGACATCTCCTGACACACCATCAATGAGTCTAGTGAAAGACATTTGCTACCCATCATCAAAAAGATTTTCGGATGACACGACAAAATGGGGATGCCAACATGAAAAAATTGGAAAGGAGCAGTACTTCAAAGAGATGTCTGTGCATCACGAAGGTTTTGAATTGAGAGACAGCGGACTGATCATAAATCCAAAGTTTCCATTCCTTGGAGCATCTCCAGATGGCGTCGAATCATGCCATTGCTGTGGAGAGGTCCTTTTGGAGGTTAAATGTCCATATTGCCAGAAACATGAGGCAATTACAGACAAACTTGACTGCTTTGAAACAAAAGATGGCCAGTTGAGCTTGAAAAGGACACACTATTATTACCAGGTACAGTGTCAACTGCTGTTATCCAACTGTGAATACTGTGATTTTGTAATTTGGACAACAAAGGACTTCTGCACACAGAGAATTTCATTTGACCAAGAGTTTTGTACTAGTATGGTAGCCCAAGCTTCACTTTTGTTCCGCAGAGCGATTTTGCCTGAACTGGTTGCAAAATTGTTGTCGAGACCAAAGCGGCTGCTGACATTGATTTCTGCAGACAACAAAAACCTCAACTCAGGCTGGCACATCGACAACCGCAACTCAGGCTGGCACCCTGAGGGCCCCAACACACTCAGTACTGGCACCAGTAACAACAAACAATTCTCTGAACGCCAATGAAGATGATCTGCTAATATGTGCCTGTCAAACACTTTACAGAGAAACTGATGTCATCGGATGTGATGATGAGAACTGTCCATTCAGATGGTTTCATTTTAAATGTGCCAACATCAAGAAAGTGCCAAAGGAGAAATGGTTTTGCAAAGAATGCAAACCAAACAATAAGAAATCCAGCCGTAAGAAAAGAGGCAAACTGAAAATCCAATAAAAAAAATATTAGGAAATTTGTTTCAATGAAAAAAAAAACCTAACAATTCTCTGATAACAATAATTACATTTCAAGTTAAGGTACATAAATTGAACATATATGATACTGAACAATATCCTTGTTTCCAATCGGTTTGCAGGACGGAAAACACTGCCAAAAAAACCCCCACAACACCGTCGTTGTCTTCCAGGTGGCCTGATGAGCTCTTACAGGGTGAAACAGTGTGATTGCATGCAACAATGAAAACTGACCATAACTATGGCTTTGTTTAGAATGTGCCAACATCAAGAAAGTGCCATAGGGGAAAGGGTTTTGCAAAGTATGCAATCCAAGAAAAAAAAAGTCAGCAGTAAGAGAAGTGGCAAACTGAAAATCCAGTAATAACTGGGTAATTTTTTTCAATGAGGAAAAAAATAACAATTCTCGGATAATTATAACCAGAGTTACACGTAAGGTACATAACTTGCATGTATATTATTTGGCATAATATCCTTGTTTCCAACCATTTTTCAGCATTGAAAACACTCCCCCCCCCCCCCAACAAAAAACAACAAACAACAACAAAAACACTGCTCTCGTCTTCCAGGCGGCCTGATGAGCTCTTACAGGGTGAAACAGTCATCGGATGCGACGAAGAATGCAACCCAAAAAATTACAAAGTCAGCAGTAAGAGAAGTGGCAAACTGAAAATCCAGTAATAAATGGATAATTTTTCATCATTCCGTCCAAAAGTGTCCACTCCGAAATACAGGTTTAAGTCCGCAGTATGTTAACACTGTAAATATTTCTGCTAAGGCAAGGTAATAAAAAATGTCCACTCACTTCATAATATACATATTGTGCACTTGGAAAATTATTGGCTGTTAATTTTGAATAAGCCCACAAGGAATGTGTCTAAAATATTTTGTCCACTCCGAAACCATTTGTTATCTTAAAGTATCCTGTATCATTAATCTTTACTGATTTTATTGATTTATTTTTCTAATATATCAAGACACTTGTGACATTATATACTTTTGAACTATTTCTGACAGTCTTGACTTTGTTTGAATTTTTTGCAGCCTATTGACTTAATATAATTATGGGTCAGAGCTGAACCGACAAGCACTGATATAATGACTGGTAGAATATATTGGCAAATTTGCTTTGTAAACTATCTAATAACATGATTTGAAAATGATATCCAGTGAATAAAGTGGTTTTACCACTTTTAGTCATAGTTTGATAATATGCACAAGCATTTTGTTGTCCAAATTAGTCCACTCCGAACCCCAACAAAAGATGCACAAATTGCTGGAATACAGTACAAGAGTTATCACTTTGGGCCATGTATTAATATTTTCTTGAAACTATGGATTAATACTTATAATAAAAACATAATTTGTTGTTATTCATACAAAAGAATAACATTTAGCTCTGATATGTCCCTAATTTGTAGAAAAGGCACCAGAGGGGAATATTTCACTAAGACTCAAATTTTTAGTGAAGATTTCAGCTTCTACATCAACATTACTCATCCAGTAAATGACAAATAATCTAGGTAAGTTTTACTAATAAACTTGAACTTATTTTAACTTGGAAATATGGCTATTACTGACAACGGTCATTTTCTTGTATTTTTAGCCTTTTGAACATGTATACTTTGAAAGACCAGAACTTGAGAGAAAATAAAGTTAGAGCCAAAATTTATAGTTTCTGCAACCATAAAGTTTAGAGATATAAACTAATTACTAAGAAAAGCCTTTATTCATCCCTCAATGGTGAAATTTAAAAACAGCAAATTGAAGACATCAATTTTTGACCTCTGTGGGACTGAATGCTCTACGATATTGTGAAAATGCCCTTATCTTGGGCATGGAATCTTACGTGTGACTGTCCACTTTTTAGAATTGTCCCAGGGAGACTATTCAAACAATTGGTCAATCATAATCTGATGTGTTGAAAATGTAAATGTATACATATACATGTAAGTAATGTAGCATGTCAATTACCCACATTTGCTGCAGCTTTTAAGTACTGGACATGTAGACATTTCATGAAAAAGTCCCATAATTACTTGGTTAGTCCACAGTAAGTTTGCATTCCTAGATTCTCAGTATGACCCACCCATTATAATTTTATTCCTGTCCAAAGTTCTTTTATCTTATTAATATTTTCCACACAAAATTTTGTTAAATGACAGTCTATGAATTGAAGCAAAGGCAAAAACCATTTACTCAGTATCCATTTTCTGTAATGTTACAGATCTAGGAATGAACTATCTGTGGCCATTTCTTTGCAGTTATATGTAAAGAATTCCAGGAAAGAAAGCAGTCGAATATAGTGCATTGTACCTTTTATTCAGATATGTAATTGTCTAGTAGTCTTCACACAATGGAGCAGCAAAAATGATGTGACGACAATAATAATCAGAGTTCCAGATAAGGTACAGAAATTGAACATATATCATGGGTTAAAGGTCTCCGTCAACACGACAGATTTCTGTCATTTGGAAAATTGAACCACACATACGCGCGCACACGTTGTGTCATACGTGTTTTGGGACCGTAATATGATGAAGTCTCACTGTCAAAGCAACATCCCATTCTGCGCTAATCAATGCAGCAGTAAGTTACAGTTTTTCTGTGCATACATTTTTGCTCTGTATGCACCACTCTGCATTTAATCATTAGTGACTCCACAGCATGTCTTTTTCCTGGTTCTCTCCCTCAGCCCCAACCAGTCCCAGCAGAAGACTGCCCCTCCCTGAGCCTGGTTCTGCTGGAGGTTTCTTCCTGTTAAAAGGGAGTTTTTCCTTCCCACTGTCGCCAAGTGCTTGCTCACAGGGGGTCGTTTTGACCGTTGGGGTTTTTACGTAATTATTGTATGGCCTTGCCTTACAATATAAAGCGCCTTGGGGCAACTGTTTGTTGTGATTTGGCGCTATCTAAGTAAAATTGATTGAATTGATTGATTAATGTCTGCGTGGACTGCGGAGGAAGGGACTGTGTGAATTTTCACTCCTCTTCGCTCTGTTTACTGCTTGCTATGAGCCACGGTCCTTCTCCTCCCTGTCCGGAGGGGTGGGGGGGGGGATTTTATCTGTCGGACCTCCGCCTGGCCCATTTGTACCATTTTTGTTTAAAACGTTATTAAACACACTTCATGTTACTTGCCTGTGATGAAATGGTCGCTGCAGACTTCATGACGTTTTGGGGGATCGGGATTGAAGCCCTCTCGGTTGATCCTGGCCAGCCATTGATTCCGCCGCTCGGTCGACAAACGTTCAGTTTCAGCTCCTTGGTTCTTAATTACCTTTGGAATGTCAAAAAACTGTCACTTATTATCTCCAGGAACAGCACGATTTGTACAGCCCCACACAGTGCATGTGTGCACCATTGCTCGTGATTGACGAACTACTGAATCAGTGTCCACTAACGTTCGAAAGCCACACAAGATGGCACATGCACAAAGGATCATGGGAAATACGCTGGAGCGGAAAGTCATCTATTGATAAGATGTTATTGATACCATTATCGATTCCGCTATCGATCTGATTCCTTGTTGATACCTTCTGTGAATTTTCTGTGTATTAAAAGTAGGCTTTACAGGTTTTCTATGTCAACAACATTTTATTGAGTCTGAAAGTAAATATGAAATTGGTCACTGGATCCTTGATCTCTGGACTTAAATAAAATGTACATGGTGGATCCTTGATCTCTGGATGTAAATAAAAATAAACAATCTGTTGTTTTTGTCAAAAGCATTTCAGACATTTTTGGCATGAAAGTCTCTCAATACATCTGAGCTGAGCTCAGCCGGCTGCTGCATGTCAGAGCAGGACATCTCATTTTAGGAGGGGAAAAAAACGTTTTTAAAGAACTTTTTATTCTATTTTTATCTTGTCATATTTTAAACATAATTTTTGTTTTTAACATTTAAACATCTGTTTTTAAACGTCTTTGACATAACACATTTTAACATGAGTAATAAAGGAAGAGTATTGATAAGATTTTATCTGTTCCTTATCGAATCCCTTATGGATACCTCTTGGGAATTTTCTGTGTATTAAAGGTAGGCTTTACAGGTTTTCTACATCAGTAACATTTTATTGAGTCTTAAAGTAAATAAATATGAAATTGGTCACTGGATCCTTGATCTCTGGACATAAATAAAAAATAAACAAAATCTGGAGTTTTTCTTAAAACCATTTCCTTTCAGACATTAATGGCACAAATTGAACTCCATACCGCTGAGCTGGTAGCCAGTCTGCTCTGTTGCAGCACCACCTATGGGCTGCGCCCTGTGTCAGCCACCAAAATGTTTTTGGAGTCCATACCTGATAGACTAATACAAATGGATATCAATTTGGCTCACTCAGGGCGCATGGAAATATGAGCATTCAAAAACCTAAATTTTGTGATTTTGCCATTTTGGCTCATTTTCACCCCAAATTTCCAGGACCTCTAAAAAAAAAAAAGTGAACCCTATCAAGGATTTTAAAAAGTGTTTTTCAGTGTCGAGCACTGGACACAGAAAGTACGCAGTTTTTAACCTAGTCTACACAACACTCCGTGACTGTATACAAATCTACACAACACTGGGCTACTGTACAACAAGACTCCGCAATTCTACACGCCAAGGCGAAAAATCAATTTTTTATTCTGAGCTCTGCTTGCAGGAATGTTTTAACTGTAGTGACTAGGACATGTTTAAGCAGTCCTCTGATAACTTGGATGAACTCACTGATGTCATAGTAGAGACATGATTGTTCCCTGTAAGAGAAAATTTATCCTAACAACAGACCCTGGGTCACTAAATCAGTGAAGTCTTTTATAAAGAAAAAGAAGGATGTCTTTAAAAAGGGAGTAGATTCAGACATTCTTTTAGTCACCAAGGAGCTTAAAATAGAGATTCTTAAAGCAAAACAGAGCTACAAGTCTGAGCTGGAGAAGAAGATGGCTGTTCATAACCTTGGGTTAGCTTGGTCTAGTATGAAGGCCATTGTGGGCCTCCAAAATATGGAAAATAGCACAAACATCACCATAACTTTCAACTCAGATACTGAACTAGTTAATGCTCTTAGTTGTTTTTACAATCATTTTAACACATCCGATTTTAGCAAGGAAACCCTGGAACTTGGTCTCGGGCTCCGTGACCCATGGCATTTTTCCTTTAACCAGTGGGACATTGAAAAAGCCTTCTTTAGCACAAAAATACACAAGAGTTATGGTCCAGACAATATCTGCGTCCACTTACTAAAATCTTGTGCTAAACAGCTGAGCCCGGTTTTTTATCAGATTTTGAACCAGTGTTTGGAAACGCAGCATGTTCCCAAAGTGTGGAAAGATCCTGTTGTGGTCCCAGTTCCTATATCCAGTGATCCCACAACTTTGAATGATTTTAGGCCTGTTGCCCAAACATCAGTTCTGATGAAAATCTTTGAGAAATTGGTACAGTCTGAACTGCTAAAAAGCACCTATGCATGTACTTGATCCGTTACAGTTTGCTTACAGGCCTAACAGAGGAGTGGAGGACGCCACACTCACTCTGCTTAATTTACTTTTTAGACATCTGGAGGGAAGTGGGTGTCTTTTATTTATTGACTTCTCCTCAGCTTTTAACACAGTTCAACCTTGTGTTTTAACCCAAAGGCTTTTAGAACATTTTAAACTAAGCAACAATCTTGTGGGCTGAATTTTAGACTTTTAAACAAACAACACAGAAAGTCAGAGTGAACGGGCTTTTAACAAACACATTGTGTTCTTCTCCTGGCCCACCAAAAGGGTGTGTGCTCTCACCTTTATTTATTCTTTACACCAGTATGTGTCAGAGCACTTTTAAAAACGGATTCATTTTAAAATACACAGATGACACAGTGATTGTCAGTCTGCTGTGGGACAGTGAGAGCAGCCGCGGCCCTGTAGTTTTGTTAAATGGTGTGAGGACTCATATCTTCATTAAAAACAAAAGATATGGTCATTGATTTTAGGAAGCCCGCCAGCACACCTGACAACACAATAATTAATGGTCAACCAGTTGAAATTGTACAAACTTATAAATACCTTGGGACGATCATTGATAATTTGCTAAAGTGTGAGGCAAACTGTGAGGCGGTGTGTAGGAAGGGACACCAACGCTTGTTCTGCCTCAGGAAACTGTCCTGCTTCCATATCAGTCAAACCATGTTAACACTATTTTGTCGTGTTTTTATTGAATCTGGTTTATCTTTCTCTTTGGTGGCCTGGTTTGGCAGTCTGACACTGAAGGACAGGAACAGACTGGATCAGATTATTAAATGGTCCAGTCGGCTGATTGGTGAGTCACAGCTGAGTTTAGAGTCCCTGTACACCAAACAATTACAGCGGATAACCAGCTGCATCACAATTGATGACTCCCACCCTCTGGCTAATGAATTTCAGCTCCTACCTTCTGGCCGTAGGTTCAAAGTCCCAAAGTGCAGGACAAAACGCTACAGGAGTAGTTTTGTTCCACCAACAATTGTGCATTTGAACAAATCTTAGCATGATTTGAACATATTTATCTATTTATTTATTTGCCTTTTGCACATCAATTTTAATGCTCTCTGTCTTTTAGTGGTTTCTCCTGATTCTTGGTTTTAGTGGTTTAGTGAGCTTGTGAGTGCCCGGTTGTTTGTGTTATACTTTTGTTTTGCATACAGTAGTGTTCAGAATAATAGTAGTGCTATGTGACTAAAAAGATTAATCCAGGTTTTGAGTATATTTCTTATTGCGCGTTGGGGCAACCGTTTGTTGTGATTTGGCGCTATATAAATGAAATTGATTTGATTTGACTTATTGTTACATGGGAAACAAGGTACCAGTAGATTCTCACAAATCCAACAACACCAAGCATTCATGATATGCACACTCTTAAGGCTATGAAATTGGGCTATTAGTAAAAAAAAAAAAAAAAAAAAAGTAGAAAAGGGGGTGTTCCCAATAATAGTAGTGTGGCATTCAGTCAGTGAGTTCGTCAATTTTGTGGAACAAACTGGTGTGAATCAGGTGTCCCCTATTTAAGGATGAAGCCAGCAAATGTTGAACATGCTTTTCTCTTTGAAAGCCTGAGGAAAATGGGATGTTCAAGACATTGTTCAGAAGAACAGCGTAGTTTGATTAAAAAGTTGATTGGAGAGGGGAAAGACCTATACGCAGATGCAAAAAATTATAGGCTGTTCATCTACAATGATCTCCAATGCTTTAAAATGTACAAAAAAACCAGAGACGCGTGGAATAAAATGGAAAACAACCATCAAAATGGATAGAAGAATAACCAGAATGGCAAAGGCTCACCCATTGATCAGGTCCAGGATGATCAAAGACAGTCTGGAGTTACCTGTAACTGCTGTGACAGTTAGAAGACGCCTGTGTGAAGCTACTTTATTTGCAAGAATCCCCCGCAAAGTCCCTCTGTTAAATAAAAGACATGTGCAGAAGAGGTTACAATGTGCCAAAGAACACATCAACTGGCCTAAAGAGAAATGGAGGAATATTTTGTGGACTGATGAGAGTAAAATTGTTCTTTTTGGGTCCAAGGGCCGCAGACAGTTTGTGAGACGACCCCCAAACTCTGAATTCAAGCCACAGTTCACAGTGAAGACAGTGACACATGGTGGTGCAAGCGTCATGATATGGGCATGTTTCTCCTACTATGGTGTTGGGCCTATATATCACATACCAGGTATCATGGATCAGGTTGGATATGTCAGAATATTTGAAGAGGTCATGTTGCCTTATGCTGAAGAGGACATGCCCTTGAAATGGGTGTTTCAACAAGACAATGACCCCAAGCACACAAGTAAACCAGCAAAATCTTGGTTCCAAACCAACAAAATTAATGTTTTGGAGTGGCCTGCCCAATCCCCGGACCTAAATCCAATTGAGAACTTGTGGGGTGACATCAAAAAAGCTGCTTCTGAAGCAAAACCAAGAAATGTGAATGAATTGTGGAATGTTGTTAAAGAATCTTAACAACATTCCACAATGTTGTTACGATTGTGGAATGTTGTCGGCATTGTAAGATTAATCTTAATCTTACAATACCGCAGTGAGAGCCAACCACCACTGGTTGGCTCTCACTGCGGTATTGTATCACTTCCTGTTCCGGAGCACAGCGGTGTTTTTCTGTATCTGTTAGCTGTTTAATCTGCGCAGTTAGATTGATGTAGTTATCTAGATAACGATTTGTTTCACAGTGTAATCTTCACGTGCCTTAACTAAAGCACTCCTTCTGCTGAATCACCTCTAAATTATTTACACATTATTCACTTTGCGTGTTTTTAGGAATCCGCTAGCTTAGCGCAGCTACTAGCTCTTAGCCGATTTAGCATGGCGGCTTCTCCTGTCTCTCCCACACTTTTCTGCTCTGGGTGTGGAATGTTTAGTTATTCCTCGGCCTCCTTTAGCAGTAACGGTACTTGTAATAAGTGTAGCTTATTCATAGCTTTGGAGGCCAGGCTGGGCGAATTGGAGACTCGGCTCCGCACCGTGGAAAATTCTACAGCTAGCCAGGCCCCTGTAGTCGGTGCGGACCAAGGTAGCTTAGCCGCCGTTAGTTCCCCTCTGGCAGATCCCGAGCAGCCGGGAAAGCGGGCCGACTGGGTGACTGTGAGGAGGAAGCGTAGTTCTAAACAGAAGCCCCGTGTACACCGCCAACCCGTTCACATTTCTAACTGTTTTTCCCACTCAGCGACACACCCGCCGAGGATCAAACTCTGGTTATTGGCGACTCTGTTTTGAGAAATGTGAAGTTAGCGACACCAGCAACCATAGTCAATTGTCTTCCGGGGGCCAGAGCAGGCGACATTGAAGGAAATTTGAAACTGCTGGCTAAGGCTAAGCATAAATTTGGTAAGATTGTAATTCACGTCGGCAGTAATGACACCCGGTTATGCCAATCGGAGGTCACTAAAATTAACATTGAATCGGTGTGTAACTTTGCAAAAACAATGTCGGACTCTGTAGTTTTCTCTGGGCCCCTCCCCAATGGGACCGGGAGTGACATGTTTAGCCGCATGTACTCCTTGAATTGCTGGCTGTCTGAGTGGTGTCCAAAAAATGAGGTGGGCTTCATATATAATTGGCAAAGCTTCTGGGGAAAACCTGGTCTTGTTAGGAGAGACGGCATCCATCCCACTTTGGATGGAGCAGCTCTCATTTCTAGAAATCTGGCCAATTTTCTTAAATCCTCCAAACCGTGACTATCCAGGGTTGGGACCAGGAAGCAGAGTTGTAGTCTTACACACCTCTCTGCAGCTTCTCTCCCCCTGCCATCCCCTCATTACCCCATCCCCGTAGAGACGGTGTCTGCTCCCAGACCACCAATAACCAGCAAAAATCTATTTAAGCATAAAAATTCAAAAAGAAAAAATAATATAGCACCTTCAACTGCACCACAGACTAAAACAGTTAAATGTGGTCTATTAAACATTAGGTCTCTCTCTTCTAAGTCCCTGTTGGTAAATGATATAATAATTGATCAACATATTGATTTATTCTGCCTTACAGAAACCTGGTTACAGCAGGATGAATATGTTAGTTTAAATGAGTCAACACCCCCGAGTCACACTAACTGTCAGAATGCTCGTAGCACGGGCCGAGGCGGAGGATTAGCAGCAATCTTCCATTCCAGCTTATTAATTAATCAAAAACCCAGACAGAGCTTTAATTCATTTGAAAGCTTGACTCTTAGTCTTGTCCATCCAAATTGGAAGTCCCAAAAAACAGTTTTATTTGTTATTATCTATCGTCCACCTGGTCGTTACTGTGAGTTTCTCTGTGAATTTTCAGACCTTTTGTCTGACTTAGTGCTTAGCTCAGATAAGATAATTATAGTGGGCGATTTTAACATCCACACAAATGTTGAGAATGACAGCCTCAACACTGCATTTAATCTATTATTAGACTCTATTGGCTTTGCTCAAAGTGACAAAGTGACAAGTGACAAAGTTTTTTTTATTCGGCACACAAAATATTCAAATAGAACAAATGAACAATTCCACAAACAGACAAAACTAGTGAGTCCGAAAGGGTGTGGGCTGAAGCAAAGCTTATTAGCGCCCACCCCTGCTAGTACAAGTCCAACAATTCTAATCAGTCATATTTACATAAATAGAAATTCACTACTAAATGTCGACACACAGACATACACATCAATATACTATTCACTTATAATTATATTTATATAGTACCAGATCACAGAAAAGTCGAATCAATGCACTTTACGCCAGTAAGGACTAACCTTACCAACCCCCAGAGCAAGCACTAGGCAACTGTGGTGAGGAAAAACTCCCTATAAGGAAGAAACCTCAAGCAGACCAGGCTCTTGGGGGTGACCCTCTGCTTGGGCTGTGCCATATATACCTATATACATACGTATATACTTTACAAACATGAATATATACATAGATATACACAGTCACTTATATACATATACATATACACCTACCCATATCTATATATCTACATACGCATATACATACCCACACATTCAAATATACAATAAGTCCCACTTATAAATTGAACATTCCATATAAATCAAATTATATTTGCTTCTTTATAATACTTAGACATAATGTTCTTTTTAAGTAGTTTCTTAAATCTCACTAAGGTATGCAATGTGAAATTTAAAACAAATGCTGATGTACATTTCTACTTTATCAGTTCAATCAGTGCAATAACCTACTGTCATCAGGTCAAACTCACCACTGATACTTTATTTTAGTGAGTGTTGTTCTGACATTTATTGTTAAATGAATTGTATTGTTTCTTTGCAGACATGCAGCCGTTGTTGGTGGTTAAAGAAGAAACTCTCCCTGAACACCAGGAATGGAATCTGAGTGTTGACCAGGAGGACATTAAAGAAGAAGAGAAGCTGTGGATAAGTCAGCAGGGAGAGCAGCTTCAGCAGCTGGAGGAGGCAGATCTCACCAAGTTCGGTTTCACTGCCGTCCCTGTGAAGAGTGAAAATGATGATGAAAAACCAGAGTCATCACAGCTTCATCAAAGCCCAAGTGATGAGAGCACAGAGGCTGAGCCTGTAGCCAGCAGCTCATCTGTACACAGAACACTGACAGCAGAAGCTGATGGAGAGGACGATGGAGGACCACAACCAGCCAGCAACTCAGGTCCAAACAGTCATTTACAACCAGATACCAGTGGCAGGAGTTCAGACAGTTCTGGAACTGAGACTGATGACAGTGATGACTGGAAACAGACCAGAGAACTTCAGTCAAGTTTTAACTGTCGAAAAAATGCCAACATTATTCGTTCAGGCAACACTGATGAGAAACAATTTAAAGGCTCTAAATATGAAAAAGCATCTGGTCACATGAACAACTCAGAGCAACAAAAGGAGAGGAAAGCAAGCGGAAAACCATTTAGCTGTTCTGATCAGAGTAAAAGACAGAAACAGAAGAGCACTCTGAACAAACACATTAGAATTCAGACAGGACAAAAAACATTTCTCTGTTCTGAGTGTGGTAAAGGTTTTGGAGAAAACAGCGACCTGAAAACACACATGATAATTCATACAGCGCAAAAAGCATTTGTCTGTTCCGAGTGTGGTCAAAGATTTGGACGAAAGGACAACCTGAAAGCACACATGATAATTCATACAGGGCAAAAAGCATTTGTCTGTTCTGAGTGTGGTCAAAGATTTGGACGAAAGGGCACCCTGAAAACACACATGATAATTCATACAGGGCAAAAACCATTTCTCTGTTCTGAGTGTGGTAAAGGTTTTGGAGAAAATGGCACCCTGAAAACACACATGATAATTCATACAGGACAAAAAGCATTTGTCTGTTCTGAGTGTGGACAAAGATTTCGATATAAGAGCAACCTGAAAACACACATGATAATTCATACAGGACAAAAAGCATTTGTCTGTTCTGAGTGTGGACAACGATTTGGACGTAAGAGCACCCTGAAAACACACATGATAATTCATACCAGACACACCATTTAGCTGTTCTGATCAGAGTAAAAGACAGAAACAGAAGGGTCCTCTGAACAAACACATGATAATTCATAGTCATTCACTGCCCCCCCAAAAATGAGCCGTTCACCAGCTCATCTACAAAACAATATACAGGTGCACACAGATGCAGAGGAGCAGGAACTAGAAGAATTGGCAAATAAGATTGAAGAAACCAGAAAAAATGGACATGAAAGAGCGTCCAAAACTGACTAAATTAAAGGAGAATAAAAAATTCAAAACTGTCCTGCAAAAAGTTAACCTGGGACTGACTAAACTGGTCCCAGAAGGAACCACATTGACAGATTTAAACTGCGTAAATTATGGAGTATCATGGTACATACAAAGTAAATTAGCCCCACAAGATTTGGAGAGAAAAGGAACCACAATTAAGAAAAGGAATACCATGCCACAATAGAAAAAGAAATTACAACAAAAAATCAGCCGCCTAAGAGCAGAGATCTCCCAAATGGCCACATTTTTGAAAGTTTAAAACCATAAAAGGAATCTCCTTAAAAAAGTAAATCGCATAAAAGAAAATACAATGTTGAAGATAAACAGCTGGGTGGGAGTCTGAACATCAAGCCTTAGTGAAAGATTTTGCGTCACAGATTAGGAACAAAGATAAAAAAAAAAATACAAAGCAATTTGCAAAAAACCCCAGACTAGTGTACAGGAAGTTAGCAAACGACACAATAGAAGTACAACAACCACCTGAGAGAGAAGAAATTGAAAAATTTCATAAACATAAAGAAGGAATCATATCCTTAAACCTAGTTACAGCGCTTTCTGAAAGACTTCTAGTGTAATGAAACGTATTCCCCACTGCTGGGTAGTCCATCAGAGTAAATGTAAATGTTATTAAGAAATGATCAGACAGAAGGGAGTTTTCAGGGAATACTGTTAAGTCTTCTATTTCCATACCATAAGTCAGAACAAGATTTAAGATATGATTAAAGTGGTGGGTGGACTCATTTACATTTTGAGCAAAGCCAATTGAGTCTAATAATAGATTAAATGCAGTGTTGAGGCTGTCATTCTCAGCATCTGTGTGGATGTTAAAATCGCCCACTATAATTATCTTATCTGAGCTAAGCACTAAGTCAGACAAAAGGTCTGAAAATTCACAGAGAAACTCACAGTAACGACCAGGTGGACGATAGATAATAACAAATAAAACTGGTTTTTGGGACTTCCAATTTGGATGGACAAGACTAAGAGTCAAGCTTTCAAATGAATTAAAGCTCTGTCTGGGTTTTTGATTAATTAATAAGCTGGAATGGAAGACTGCTGCTAATCCTCCGCCTCGGCCCGTGCTACGAGCATTCTGGCAGTTAGTGTGACTCGGGGGTGTTGACTCATTTAAACTAACATGTTCATCCTGCTGTAACCAGGTTTCTGTAAGGCATAATAAATCAATATGTTGATCAATTATTATATCATTTATCAACAGGGACTTAGAAGAGAGAGACCTAATGTTTAATAGACCACATTTAACTGTTTTAGTCTGTGGTGCAGTTGAAGGTGCTATATTGTTTTTTCTTTTTGAATTTTTATGCTTAAATAGATTTTTGCTGGTTATTGGTGGTCTGGGAGCAGACACCATCTCTACGGGGATGGGGTAATGAGGGGATGGCAGGGGGAGAGAAGCTGCAGAGAGGTGTGTAAGACTACAACTCTGCTTCCTGGTCCCAACCCTGGATAGTCACGGTTTGGAGGATTTAAGAAAATTGGCCAGATTTCTAGAAATGAGAGCTGCTCCATCCAAAGTGGGATGGATGCCGTCTCTCCTAACAAGACCAGGTTTTCCCCAGAAGCTTTGCCAATTATCTATGAAGCCCCCCTCATTTTTTGGACACCACTCAGACAACCAGCAATTCAAGGAGAACATGCGGTTAAACATGTCACTCCCGGTCCCATTGGGGAGGGGCCCAGAGAAAACTACAGAGTCCGACATTGTTTTTGCAAAGTTACACACCGATTCAATGTTAATTTTAGTGACCTCCGATTGGCGTAACCGGGTGTCATTACTGCCGACGTGAATTACAATCTTACCAAATTTATGCTTAGCCTTAGCCAGCAGTTTCAAATTTCCTTCAATGTCGCCTGCTCTGGCCACCGGAAGCCAATTGACTATGGTTGCTGGTGTCGCTAACTTCACATTTCTCAAAACAGAGTCGCCAATAACCAGAGTTTGATCCTCGGCGGGTGTGTCGCCGAGTGGGGAAAAACGGTTAGAAATGTGAACTCGTTGGCGGTGTACACGGGGCTTCTGTTTAGGGCTACACTTCCTCACAGTCACCCAGTCGGCCTGCTTTCCCAGCTGCTCGGGATCTGCCAGAGGGAATCTAACGGCGGCTAAGCTACCTTGGTCCGCACCTACTACAGGGGCCTGGCTAGCTGTAGGATTTTCCACGGTGCGGAGCCGAGTCTCCAATTCGCCAAGCCTGGCCTCCAAAGCTGCGAATAAGCTACACTTATTACAAGTACCATTACTGCTAAAGGAGGCCGAGGAATAACTAAACATTTCACACCCAGAGTAGAAAAGTGCGGGAGAGACAGGAGAAGCCGCCATGCTAAACCGGCTAAGAGTTAGTAGCTGCGCTAAGCTAGCGGATTCCTAAAAACACGCAAAGTGAATAATGTGTAAATAATTTAGAGGTGATTCAGCAGAGGGAGTGCTTTAGTTAAGGCACGTGAAGATTACACTGTGAAATAAAATGTTATCTAGTTAACTAGATCAATCTAACTACGCAGATTACACAGTTAACAGATACAGAAAAACACCGCTGTGCTCTGGAACAGGAAGTGATACAATACCGCAGTGAGAGCCAACCACCAGTAGAGGCAAGCAAGAGCTGTTGAATTTCAAACAGTAGAGATCAGAGTTGGTGTCTCCTGCTTTAGGACATCTGTCCCAGCACAGGGACATTTCGGTGTTGTCTCACACTTGCAATTGGGCAGCAGGGCAGCAGCATATGATTATATCGGCCTGTTTTTAGTCTTTCCTCCACTTGGTTGTTTTTCTTTTCTGTGTTTTAAAGTCTTTTTACAAACATGTCTGAAGTCCAGCAGTTGAGGGACATGTTGAAACTACAGCAAACACGTGCTGATGAAGGAATGATCGCAGACCGGGAAGAAGAAATGTGTGATTTAAAAGAAGAGAACAAAAGAGGTGAAGGGCTGGATGCTGTTTTTAATCCTCCGAATCGCTTCTACAGAACAGGTTTGTTCACTCAGCTTTGTTTGTGTTACTGATACTTGGCTTCATCAACACACCTGAAAATTAAATGAAACGGGAAAAGCAAACTGTGCCATCAGGAAACACTGTAAGAATTTTTCTCTCTCTGGAAAATAAACATTGTGCCGTTCAAACAGATTTTAGAAAAGATTATGTGCCTTTTTTTTTCTTTCATTAATCTAGACTTTCTTTCATTGAAAAAAACAAACGTGGCTTTGAATGAATTTTTGCTACATGAATTTACACAACAATGTAAATTAGTTTTTATTAATGGAGACTTTTTCATTTTACCATATTTTTAAAATATTCTACAAGCTTTAGCTGTGGTCTTTTGAAATGCTTTAACAGTCTTTTCAGTCTTCATAAATTTCATGGAGTTTAATTGATCTGAGTTGATGCATAATTTGGTTTACAATTAAAAGGAAAATCATTCCAGGTCCTATTTCTACGTCATGTTCTGTTATTTCAACATTATCATTGACAGTTTAAATGAAAGGTTGAGGTTGGTATTTCACACATTTTAATTTGTTTATGGCATTTAAAATACAAAATGTAAAACAGGCTTCTCAATATAGAAATTTCTAAAATTATCTTTCTTAAACTGAAAGTAAATCTCTACAACAGTATATAAATTAATTAAAAATATAAAAGCCAAGATGATGGGTTGCATAAATAATCAGCCCCTTTGGTATAATACCTGTAAATAATCAGTTTAATTGCCAGTTTTCTTCAGACAAGTCAGGGGATGGATACATGAACATTTCCAAGTCGCTGAATATGTCTTGGACTTTATTTACATCACTTATGAAGAAATACAAACAGTATGACACTGTGTGGTAAATCTGTGTGGAGTAGACAGTTCTCAAAAACTGATTGTGCAAGAAGGAGAAGAGTGAGGAAAGCCACCAAGACAACACAAAATAAGTTATAGGCTTCTGTGGCTGTGACTGGGGAATTTGTGCACAGTGCAAGTTTTGGATTTTATATCCCTGGTTATACAGCTTCATGATGAAGTGGAGCAGAGGAGGATTTTCTTAAAAAGAAGACCTGAAAGTTCACCCACGATTTGCCAGAAGGTACATCTGAGATGCAAGCCTAGATTTAATGTTTTAGTGAAAGAAGACCCTCCTCTATTATTACTATTATTATTCAAGCCTTCAAAAGGCGATATCTGTCACCACATAACTCCAGCAACCACACACGAGAAAGGTTTTTGACAGTTCTTGTTATTGAAAGAAACCTTGTCTCTCTAACTGGATAGAGTTGTGATGTCATCACGTGTGCGCTTAGGCGCCGTCTAGCAGGATCTTGAAAATTTCTTTTTTTTATACAAATGGAAAAAAAAATGACATATTTTACCACAGCACATTTATAAACACCAACATGTTACATTGATTCACTTGTGTTGGTTTTTACATAGATTGAATGAATCAACCAATCAGTATGAGCGGAGGCTTAGTTTACCCATAATCCCTTTGGGCAGTCTGTGTGTTAATGTTAAAATCTTCAGAATTAGTGCATTATTTTAAAATTAACATATGTGTTATATATCACTTTGTACATTTAGAGTTTACATTCATGTAGTTATTCTATCTAGAATAATTTTATTTTTAAAGCAAAACCATAATTTAAACCTCATTTCCATAGAAAAACCTGCCTCATCGCGGAACCACTGTATCCTGTCAGGGTAAATGACACTTTTCCTACAGCAGGGACCAGAGTGCACAAAGACAGAAGTGCTGCTCATTGGCTGTTTGGTTTTGTGATCGCCATTGGTTCTATTAGAAGCTTTGATAACTTTTCAGTTAGCTGATTACCAGTTATTGAAGCTAACTTTTTGGTTAGCTGTGCTCACCACTGTATATATATGTGTGTGTGTGTGTGTGTATGTATGTCAGTGATGAAATTTTTGTAGAAATTCTCAGACATCTTGGTTTTTACTAACATGGTGAACATTTCTGAGTTCTTTTTCATGTATGTCAGAATCCATTCATTCAGTTCCACTCCCAAACAGTTTGTGGCAGTAGTGCACCGTGTTGGTTTGCAAGGTGCCATCAATCTCAAAAGAAGTTATTTGGGGGGGGGTTGTTAGGATGTTTATTAAATCATATCAAATGTACTGCTTTAATGAAATAATGATAATGAAATGTTCATTAAAGTGATCTGACATGACACATTTATCAGTCAAATTTATGGAATCTTTGACCAGGAAATTGGTGGCTCATTACAAGACATGACACCAGAAGCAGATCTCACAACCTTCCAGATGTTTTTGGGCTCTTTTTTTTAAATGTTCAGAGATTTTGAATTAATTTTAATTTTGTTTTTGAATTCATTTAGCCTTCTTAATTAGGAAGGTGCTTTTGTTACAGAGCTGACGACCAACTGATTTAGATTCAGTGAATCACAGATTTTAGGGGGTCTGAGGCTGAAGACAACCAGTCAAGGTTTGGGTCCCCCACTAACACAAGCTCACCAGGGTTTAGCCCTGAAATACAATTATTTAGTGAGCTTAGAACCTCACAGCAGTCTGAGGGGGCCTGGAACAGCCCATGAATGTGAGGGACTGTCCCTGCTGGAGTTCAAGTTTCAGTGCCAGAAGTTCAAATTGTTTGATAATTGAAACAGAGGAGAAGAGAGTTACATTAATCCTGTTCTTTACATAAATGGCTACACCTCCACCTTTCCTGGGATGATCACAATAAAAAACATTGTAATTGTTGATAGCAATGTCGGAATTCTAGACTGATTACTCAGCCATGTCTCGGACAATATGAGGATATCGACTGCTGTTGCCAGAAGCAGAATATAAATCGAGCGGGGGGGGGGGGTAATTAATAACACAGTGGTGGGCACAGTTCTGGTAATTATCAAAGCTAATGTTTTCATTATCTGATTTGCTTTTCAGATAACATTGAAAACCATCAGAGGACCAATTAGCTTCTGATAAATTTAGGTCTGATCATTTTTAGACCGCTAACATATTTTTGCAGGCATAATGAATAAAGCTTAACAGTTAAAAACGTTTGTGATGTCTGAAATCAAAGATTTTAGTGCCTGCCTGCTAAATGTTTTGTAGCAGACGGACAGCTGTAACCTCTGCAGACAGAGGAGAGCTGGTTACAGACGACAAAGCAAGAGAGAGAAAAAAGATAATTTCTCTTTACACCATACTGACTTGCCGGCATATCACCCAAGTCATCTACAACCATACAGTTTTAACTTATGGTTAAAATTTTAACCAAACTAATTCTGGACAAGTTACAAAAGAAAGATGGCGGCGCACATAGACGCAGCAGCCCTGAGCTCTTTCATACTTCTTGTGCATTCTTTTCTACTTTGATCTGACCGAGTCTGTACAGTACAGTTGTGATGATCTACTCGCACTCAGCACTGGGGGCACTTACCTTTCATTCACGGACAATGTAATACCTCCGGAGATCATAAGACTCAGATGTGAGACGGGGAAGGTGCTACACACGGTAGCGACTGAGAGGCAAGCGAGGAAGTGTGCAGGCCAGGCTAAAGGCTAATCCGCTTAGGCCCCCTCTGCCTTCCATCCTTCTCTCAAACACCCGCTCGAAAAACCGAACCATTTACTGCCTCCTGAAAAACCGAACCATTTACTGCCTCACGAAAAAACGAACCATTTACTGCCTCACGAAAAAACGAACCATTTACTGCCTCCTGAAAAAACGAACAACTCACTGCCTCCCGAAAAAACGAACAACTCACTGCTTCCCGAAAAACCGAACAACTCACTGCTTCCCGAAAAAACGAACAACTCACTGCCTCCCGAAAAACCGAACAACTCACTGCTTCCCGAAAAACCGAACAACTCACTGCCTCCCGAAAAACCGAACAACTCACTGCTTCCCGAAAAACCGAACAACTCACTGCCTCCCGAAAAACCGAACAACTCACTGCCTCCCGAAAAACCGAACAACTCACTGCCTCCCGAAAAACCGAACCACTCACTGCCTCCCGAAAAACCGAACCATTCACTGCCTCATGAAAAACCGAACCATTTACTGCCTCCCGAAAAAATGAACAACTCACTACCCCCTGAAAAAACGAGCAACTCATTGCCCACCGAAAAAACGAGCAACTCACCAGCTCATCTACAAAATAATTCACAGGTGCACACAGACCCAGAACAGCAGGAACTAGAAGAGGAATTGGCAAATAAGATTGAAGAAACAAGAAAAATGGACATGAAAGAGCGCCCAAAGCTGACTAAACTAAAAGAGAATAAAAAATTCAAAAATATCCTTCAAAAAGTTAACATAGGACTGACCAAACTGGTCCCAAGAGGAGCCACATTGACAGAGTTATAAATTATGGAGCGGCATGGTACATACAAAGTAAATTAGCCCCACAAGATTTGGAGAGAAACAGTACCACAAATAAGAAAAAGAATACCATGCCACGATGGAAAAAGAAATTACAACAAAAAATCAGCTGCCTAAGAGCAGAGATCTCCCAAATGGCCACATTTTTGGGAAACAAGAACCACAAAAAGAATGTTCAAAAAAAAAAATAAATCACATTAAAAGAAAATACAATGTTGAAGACAAACTGCTAGGTGGAAGGCTGGCTGAACATCAAGTCTTAGTAAAAGCTTTCGCAGCACAAATTAGGAATAAAGACAAGAAAATACAAGCAAAACAGATAAACAAACTATTTGCAACAAACCCCAGACTAGTGTACAGAAAGCTGGCAAATGACACAATAGAAGTACAACAACCACCTGAGAGAAAGGAAATTGAAAAATTCTGGAGACCACTCTTTGAAGACCCAAAACAACACCAAGAGGCTGAGTGGATTGAAAAAATACAACAGAAAAACAAAGACAAACAACAAATGCCAGCAATTGTAATCAATGAAGAAGAGATCAGAAAGAAAATGAGTGAATACAGTAACTTCAAGGCACCTGGCATCGACAAAATCCCACATTTTTGGCTGAAAAGACTGACAGCATTACACCAACATTATGCTGTGACCTTCACAAAAATATTGAACGGAGAAGAGGACACACCAGACTGGCTAACGACAGGGAACACAAGCCTAATTCCAAAGACCAAGGAAACACAGCTTCCCAACAAGTACAGACCCATCTGCTGCCTAACAACAACATACAAATGACTGACAGGAATCATAACTGATGCCATTTATGAACATCTTGACAATGGTGGCTACCTGGAAAATGAACAGAAAGGATGTTCCAAAAGAAGATTAGGAGCTAAAGACCAGTTACTGACAGACAAAGCTATCCTGGAGGACTGCAAAACAAGGCAGAGGAACCTCAGCATGGCTTGGATTGATTACAAAAAGGCATTTGACAGTGTACCACACTCCTGGATCTTGAGGTGCTTAGAACTATACAACATCAATGAGAAAATAAGAACCTTCCTGAAAGCACAAATGAACAAGTGGAACACCACCATCACCCTCAATCACACAGAGGGACAAATAACAATCCCAGACGTACGAGTTCAGAGAGGGATACTTCAAGGAGACAGCCTTTCACCTCTCTTATTCTGCTTAATCATGGACCCGCTCAGCAAGATCCTGAAGGAGCAAGACATTGGATATGACTTAAGTAAAGACAAGCCAGATCCTCATGGCAGATGGGCATTATACATCCAGACATAATAAGATCTGTCAATATCTCCACTGGAAGATCTGCAAGGAACTGGAGTTGGAAGTCAAAGAACATGTCTGGGAGCACGAGCCAACACCAGTCTCATCCAGTGGAAAAATAACGATCTTCTACGACAAAGAGATCCCAGCAGGAAGACACATAGAAGGAGGTGCAATCAAACCTGATATTGTCATCTGGAACAAGCAAGAGAAAACAGCCAAAATCATTGATGTGACAGTCCCCAATGATTACGGCCTGAATCGAGCTGAAGGGGAAAGATCTCAAAATACCAAGACCTAAAAAATGACCTAAGAACAACATGGTCATTGAAAGACATCGATATCATTCCAGTTGTGGTAGGAGCAACAGGCCTGATGAAGAAGAACCTGAAGAAATACCTTGAGGCAATCCCCGGTCACCCAAGTGCACATGAGGTGCAGTTGTCTGCGATTAAGGGAACGATCACCATCTTGAAGAGAGCCCTCGGATACAATGCCAGATCTGGTTAAGATAACTATAGAACCTAGGATGCAACTTTAGACCCCAGGTTTGGGGCCCATTGCATTCTACTAAAAAGACATCAAAGATAAATGAAAAAACAAAAGACAAAAAGCATTTGTCTGTTCTGAGTGTGGTAAAAGATTTGGAGAAAAGGGCACCCTGAACAAACACATGATAATTCATACAGGACAAACAGGTGGGTTGGAGTTCCTACTGGACATTTGCCTCAAATGTCCTCGGTCCCACTGTGAAGAGGGTTTGCGAGGAGAGATCTCTGTATGAGGACGTTTCAGTGTAAACGAACCCTAGCTAAAAACTCCACAAAGCAAATATGGAAAAGTAAAAAAATGGCAAATTGTACTGGCCGGATGTCTCCCAGGATAAAAAGGTCCCCAAATCACGCCTAGGCACCGGGTGTGTGAGGAAAGTAATGGTGCAACTTCTCTTAGTGCTGCAGGGAATGACCTCCCCTGCGAGAGCACTCAACTGGATAACCCATCAGATCAGCATAGCTCTGATCCTGGACTCCAGCAGCAACAGCCTCAAAGGCCAAAAAGAAATCTACGAAAATACGCCACTGTTACTTGGACCATTGAAGAGAAGAAAACAATCTTCTACTGCTTCGCTTACTCAAGACATGAGAAGTGGGGCAGGAGAAAAAAGGCAGTATTTGAGGAGAAGATAAAAGAAGCGGATTTACCAGTGGAAAAGAAAGAAGCCACCACAACTGCAAAATTATTCATACCAGTCGTGGTGGGAGCAACAGGGCTTATGAAGAAGAACCTGAAGAAATATCTTGAGGCAATCCCTGGTCACCCAAGTGCCCATGAGGTGCAGATATCCGCAGTTAAAGGAACAGTTACCATCTTGAAGAGAGCCCTCGGATACAATGCCAATAATGATTAATGATTAGGATGTAACTGTAGACCCCAGGGTTGGGGCCCATTACACTCTGTAAAAAAAGAAATTGAAGAGAAATAAAAAAAAAAAAAAAGACAAAAAGCATTTGTTTGTTCTGAGTGTGGTCAAAGATTTGGACAAAAGTGCAACCTGAACAGACACATGACAATTCATACAGGACTATTAGAGGAGACAGCCTTTCACCTCTCTTATTCTGCTTAATCATGGACCCGCTCAGCAAGATCCTGAAGGAGCAAGACATTGGATATGATTTAAGTAAAGACAAAGGAAAGGAAAACCAAAAACTTGTGAACCATCTGTTGTTCATGGATGATTTGAAAATCTATGCCAACACAAAAAACGGACTCACTCAACTCGTGGAAACTGCCCATAAGTTCTCAAAAGACATTGGCATGGAATTTGGACTGGATAAATGCTCAAAATGCACAATGACAAAAGGAAAAAAGACAAAAACCGAAAACATACAATTGGATGAAGGGAGCTACATTGCAGACCTGGCTGCAGACTCCACATACAAATACTTGGGAATTGAACAAAGTAATTCAATTGAACACAAGAAAATGAGAACAAAAACAACAAAAGAATACCTAAACCGCTTAAAAAAGATCTGCAAAACACAACTGACACCAAAAAATAAAATCACAGCCATAAACCAGTTTGCAATACCAGTGGTGACCTATGGATTTGGCATAGTGAACTGGCCACAATGCGAACTTCACAAATTGGACACAAAAACCAGAAAAATGCTCACCCTCCACAAAATCACATACAGAAATCAGTGCATGGACAGAATATACCTACCTCGCAGAGAAGGCGGTATGGGTCTTACTGAAATCAACCAGGCCTACAGAGCATCGATAATAAGTATTGGTCAGTACTTAAAGAGCTCTGAAGAAGAAATCATAAAAACGGTCACACAACACCACGAGGCCATAAGTGAACGGACCTCAATCACTAAACTGGCAAAAAACTTTGGCGGAGAACTTCTACAAGAGAGAAAAAGCAACAGTCTCACGCCTGCAACAAAACTTGCAAGACAGACCAGAGAACAATACTGCAAAAAAGAAGGAAAACATCGAGTGGAAAGATGGAAACAACACAAAAGAGCCGGACGTTTCCAAGAAGAACTCGAAAAGGAATACATCGACAAAGTTGGATCAATGCAGTGGCTAAAAAATGGAAAACTTGGTTTTGATGGAGAAAGAATTCTGATTGGAGCACAAGATCAGGGACTTCTAACTAATGGCTTCAAAAAAATGGCAGGGATCTCACAGAATGATAAATGCCGATTCTGTCATACAGCTGTTGAGAGTGTAAACCATCTAACATCAGCATGCCAGATCCTCATGGCAGATGGGCATTATACATCCAGACATAATAAGATCTGTCAATATCTCCACTGGAAGATCTGCAAGGAACTGGAGTTGGAAGTCAAAGAACATGTCTGGGAGCACGAGCCAACACCAGTCTCATCCAATGGAAAAATAACGATCTTCTACGACAAAGAGATCCCAGCAGGAAGACACATAGAAGGAGGTGCAATCAAACCTGATATTGTCATCTGGAACAAGCAAGAGAAAACAGCCAAAATCATTGATGTGACAGTCCCCAATGATTACGGCCTGAATCGAGCTGAAAGGGGAAAGATCTCAAAATACCAAGACCTAAAAAATGACCTAAGAACAACAGGGTCATTGAAAGACATCGATATCATTCCAGTTGTGGTAGGAGCAACAGGCCTAATGAAGAAGAACCTGAAGAAATACCTTGAGGCAATCCCCGGTCACCCAAGTGCACATGAGGTGCAGTTGTCTGCGATTAAGGGAACGATCACCATCTTGAAGAGAGCCCTCGGATACAATGCCAGATCTGGTTAAGATAACTATAGAACCTAGGATGCAACTTTAGACCCCAGGTTTGGGGCCCATTGCATTCTACTAAAAAGACATCAAAGATAAATGAAAAAACAAAAGACTATTAGAAGGAAATTCAAGACAAATGAAAAATGACAAACAGCATTTGTCTGTTCTGAGTATGGTCAAAGGTTTGGACAAAAGGGCAACCTGAACAAATACATGATAATTCATAGTCATTCACTGCCCCCCAGAAAATGAGCCATTCACCAGCTCATCTACAAAACAATATACAGGTGCAGAACAGCAGAAACTACAAGAGGAATTGGCAAATAAGATTGAAGAAACAAGAAAAAATGGGCATGAAAGAGTGTCCAAAACTGACTAAATTAAAGGAGAATAAAAAATTCAAAACTATCCTGCAAAAAGTTAACCTGGGACTGACTAAACTGGTCCCAGAAAGAACCACATTGACTAATTTAAACTCTGTAAATTATGGAGCTTCATGGTACATACAAAGTAAATTAGCCCCACAAGATTTGGAGAGAAAAGTTACCACAATTAAGAAAAGTAATACTGTGCCACAATGGAAAAAGAAATTAAAACAAAAAATCAGCCATCTAAGAGCAGAGATCTCCCAAATGGCAACATTTTGGGAGGCCAAAACCATAAAAGGAATCTCCTTAAAAAAGTAAATTGCATTAAAGAAAATACAATGTTGAAGATAAACAGGTGCGTGGGAGGCTGAACATCAAGCCTTAGTGAAAGATTTTTGCTGCACAGATTAGGAACAAAGACAAGAAAATACAAGCAAAACAGATAATAATTCGCACAAACCCCAGGCTTGTCTACAGGAAGTTGGCAAACAACACAATAGAAGTAAACAGTCACCCGAGAGAGACAAGAAATTGAAAAATTCTGGAGACCACTCTTTGAAGACCCAAAACAACACCAAGAGGCTGAGTGGATTGAAAAAATAAAACAGAAAAACAAAGACAAACAGCAAATGCCAGCAATTGGAATCACTGAAGAGGAGATGAGAAAGAAAATGAGTGAATACATTAACTTCAAAGCACCTGGCATCGACAAGATCCCAAATTTTTGGCTGAACAGACTGACAGCATTACACCAACATTATGCTGTGACTTTCACAAAAATATTGAACAGAGAAGAGGACACACCAGACTGGATAATGACTGGGAACACAAGCCTACTACCAAAGACCAAGGAAACACAGCTTCCCAATAAGTACAGACCCATCTGCTGCCTAACAACAACATACAAATGGCTGACAGGAATCATAGCTGATGCCATTTATGAACATCTAAACACTGATTTACAGTCCTTCCTCTCACAGTATTGAAGTTATGAATTGTTTTGGAAATTGTAGATATTTTTATGGTGAAAATAGTGCAATTTACCAAATCACTTTTTTCTCTTTCAGTTTCAAATAGATTTTAATCTTGTTGGTTTTGTTTGCTTCTTCATAATTCAACCTTGTGGATATATGAAATAATACATTTTATTAAAAATGTGGATTTCATTAAGGTGAAATTAATGCGAAAGTTTTCATTTGGATTCATATTAGGTTGATTAATTTAAACACTTCACAATTCTTGACAAAATTTAGAATTTTGTTGAAAACAAACACTGTGTATTTGGGAAAACAATAAAATTCACCAAACTGCTTCTTTCCCTGCAGTTTCTGATAAATTTTTATTCTCATGGTTTTGTTTGAAGTTCTGTTCTTCCCTGTTGAATTTTGAATGCCAACTTTTGGTCATGAAAAACCATGAAATTCACCCGCAGTTGTACAAGTTAACAAATTGCATGAGAGAAAGAAAACAAAAAGTCACCACAAGATGGTATTCAAGGAATTTTAAAGTTATTGAATTTTTGGACGAGAATCTCAACTTCCAGCAAAAATATTTCCAGTAAATTTCTGTCCTCTGATCCAGTCGACACACTGCTGTCAACATTTCAGCTGCTACTTCAGGTTTCATTCAAAAGTCTATTTACACAATAATGTAAACACTAAAATGACTCTTACAGAATTTACAGCTGTTGGTAAAGAATTTTATTTGGGGTGTGTCATCATTTTCCTCACCTGCATAGTGCAGGGAAATAATTAGGAGAATAAACCCGGGTGAGCTCTGGTTATTAACTAGAACCGGTTCATGATGTCTGCTGCTGTACCTGTAAGGTCAGAGGTCAAACCATCAGCGGGGATAGAAGTCAATGGTGGAGGTGGAACAAGGAGTGTCTTAAAGATGAACAACATTTTTCTTGAATCAGCGGCGTTTCTGATTCTGTCATGAAGACAATTTGGCAGTAAACACACACACACAGTATGTAGAGAAACCATTTCATTGTTTGCTTCATGAAAAGTTGGATCAAAGGATGCAGTGTTATCAAAACAGAAATAAAACCATTTTGCTGTTCTCTTTTGAAATTATTAAAATAAAACAGCAATTTTAGCATTCACACACACGAGAAACCATTTCATTGGTTGCTTCATAACAAAGTTTGACGAAAGCACTTTGTGTCATCAAAACAGAATTGAAACCATTTTGCTGTTCTCTTTGGAAATGATTAAGATAAAACAGCAATTTTAGCATTCACACACACACACACACACACACACAGTATGTGGAGAAACCATTTCATTGGTTGCTTCATAACAAAGTTTGAAGAATCACTTTGTGTCATCAAAATAGAAGTAAAACCATTTTACTGTTCTTGTTGGAAATTATTAAGATAAAACAGCATTTTTAGCATTCACACACACACACAGTATGTAGAGAAACCATTTCATTGTTTGGTGCTCCCTCAAGACACCCTGTAAATTTTCCTTGGATTTCACAATTTCAGTTTCACAGCCCTGAACTCCTCATCTTTATCTGACAATACAACAGCACTGTTGTAAACTGAGAATTGCCTTATGACACTTCTCACTTATGTGTCTCTTCCAGTTAAGTTTATCTAAATAGACAACTAGGAACTTAAGGGACTCAGATTGCCTTTGCTCGATACCGCCTAAATCTGGAAGAAATAAAACTCGACGGAGTTTGGTTCCCTTATTTGTGAAGAGGACCATCACTGTTTTGTGTGGATTCACAGACAAACACTACTTCTTCACTATCCTGAGAGCATTCTGCAAGAGTTCTGAAACTGTCCTCAAACAGAATCCCTCAGTAAGGACAGCAAAATCATCTGTATCCCCCTGGGTGCACAGTCTGAGATGATTTAACTCAGTGAGAAGGCTGTTCACAACAAGTAACCAACAAAGAGGAGAGATAACTCATCCTTGAGGACACCCGCACATCAGTGCTCCTGTCACTGTGCTGTCACCAAGTGAAGTTGTTGCCCTTCTACACTGAAGCATGACAACAATCCATCGGGTGACAGTGCTGTTCACGTTTGGACTGCAGAGCTACTTTGATAGAATCAACCGATACATTATCAAATGCTCCCTGAATATCAAGAAAACAACCTAATCCGTACTGTCGATGAGATGGGGTGACCAACTCCAGATGTGGAGATGTTGGAGTGCCCAGAGGAAAGTCAGACACCAGGAGAACAGTGGGAATTCTGGAGTCTGTAGGGGCCCTTAACAAAAGTTCACAGGGGGTTCATCACCATGATGTTGTAGGTGTGGCCCTGGACTTGTTCTCACCGTCACTGTGAGTCCTTTACCCGAGTTCTGTATGACTTTACCACCTGAATCATTTTAATAATCCTTAATATTCTTCTCCTATTTATTTAAACTGACTGGAGACCAAAAACATTCCAAATTTTTATTTGAAGTAACACAGTGATCAGTGTTGTTGTGTTTAAATATCTATAGGTATACAGTTACCATTTACATTAACTGTTAAGATCTAATTGTTTACTATTTGGACTTGTTTAATTGGTATTCCAGTGCAAACTATATATATTATTTACATTAATTATTAAGGTCCTGCTGTCTTTTTTACAAGTTGTACATGTTCAATCAAGCCCCTCTATTTTGTCACGTGATAGTTTCACAAAGACCACAGTGGAAATTATCGTTTATTGTTTATTGTTATCCGTATATCATTGATATATTCACCTCTGTGTGTTTATATTGATTTTACAAAATAAACTCAATCAATCAATCAGTCCACAAACACACTGAAAGCAACACATTACTTGTGCTACAACAGTGAAAAGCATGTCCACGCTTTTCAATTTGACAATTCTCAGGAATGTGTATAGAGATTATGGAAATACAGTGTTCTACGGGTTTAACTCCACGCGCGCGTGCGCGCTGCTGTGCTGCTGTCAACACGAGGAAAGTCCGTGATCGGTGAAGCTACAGCATTTAATCAGCGCAGCTGCAGAACCACTTCCTGAATTTGTGTCAAAATAAAAGCTCTGTAGAGTTTCATACACGGTGCAGTCTTATACTAGGTTTCAGTTTTATTTCCGTTTGATTACACAGCGGTGACTTCTATCTCGCACAATGATTGACATGACCAATAGCCAATGAGAATTAGAGAAGCACACAGGGTGGCTAATCAGATTGCAGGAAGAGCAGGCGGGCCGCTCCCGCCCCTGTGAATGGACTGACTCCTCGGTGACTGGACTTCTCTCCGCTCTTCTACTGACTACAAGGTTGGGATCGTTTCTTTTATCTTAATTAACTGCGCATTACTTTTATTAGTCTTTAAATGCAACAGCTACGGACTTTAGCTCATTAATTTGCTGTTGTGTGAGTCCTAGCGATGGTTAGCTTCTCGTTAGCACTTAGCTTGTGCTAGCTGTCGCTCCTCGCTTGTTCTTTTCTTGGTGCTCAACACTTTAAAATAACTTGTGTGATGTTGTCAGACAGGGTGGCCCTCTGAGAGAGCCGTGTCCGTAAGGTAGAGCAGCTTCTGAGTTCAGTGGACTTAGATATCACGGACACTCCAGACCAGCTTAGTGTCTGGTCGGCTAGCGGGCCTGTTAGCATTAGTTTAGCGCCGCCGCCTAAAGACGAAGCTTTCAGCCCTGAGCTTCGTCAACGCCGTGCGATAGTGAGAGGGGATTCCATTTGACTTCTGTAATAATGTAAAAACAAGAATACACTAAAATACAGGGTAACACACACAAAGTGACAAAGACGACTTTCCGATGACGTCACAGATATCCCACAATTCCACAGTCCACCATATTGTGTGCTATTTTCTTTGTGTGCATCACCACGATAATGCTGCCGTCGAAGATGGATAAAAACAGCGTGAAGGAAAAACTGAGATATCGTGACACATTGGATCCAGTTAGCAAAATGAGGTATTTGCAGAAAATCGCGGAAATTGACAACAAGGATCCGTATACGGCTTCAGCTTTCAGGCTCCTCTCCTGTGGAACCAGCTCCCAATTCAGATCAGGGAGACAGACACCCTCTCTACTTTTAAGATTAGGCTTAAAACTTTCCTTTTTGCTAAGGCTTATAGTTAGGGCTGGATCAGGTGACCCTGAACCATCCCTTAGTTATGCTGCTATAGACGTAGACTGCTGGGGGGTTCCCATGATGCACTGTTTCTTTCTCTTTTTGCTCTGTATGCACCACTCTGCATTTAATCATTAGTGATCGATCTCTGCTCCCCTCCACAGCATGTCTTTTTCCTGGTTCTCTCCCTCAGCCCCAACCAGTCCCAGCAGAAGACTGCCCCTCCCTGAGCCTGGTTCTGCTGGAGGTTTCTTCCTGTTAAAAGGGAGTTTTTCCTTCCCACTGTAGCCAAGTGCTTGCTCACAGGGGGTCGTTTTGACCGTTGGGGTTTTACATAATTATTGTATGGCCTTGCCTTACAATATAAAGCGCCTTGGGGCAACTGTTGTGATTTGGCGCTATATAAAAAAAATTGATTGATTGATTGATACGATCGCAAAAGAAGAATGTTCCTCTGACGAGGAAGCGCTCCCAGCCATCACCTTCCCAGATGTCGTCAACTATTTGGTATACGATGTGAGTGCGTACACGTTGGAGGAAATGAAAGCCTACAAATCACTTGATGCACATACTTATTTTGCTTGCGGCTGGGTACAGGATACTCGTGTAACAACCGTCAACAAGTCTGTCCTCATCGCCCATGTCCGCCATTCACATTTAACCACTGAACCTGTAGCAGTGGCATGGGTTATAGCTGAAAAAGATGGACTAATCCAAAGTGGACATTGCACATGTATGGCGGGTTTGGGTGAAGTATGTTCACATGTATCAGCTCTGTTGTTTGCTGTGGAAGCAAATGTAAGGATCCGTGATAAACCAACCGTTACTGGTGTTAAATCTTAGTGGCTTTTGCCATCAGCTTTGAGAAGCGTTGGCTACAAGCCCATCCAGGACATAAATTTCACATCAGCAAAAACAATGAGAAGACAACTGGACACTGCGATTGATTCCGGACAAACGCCGGAACCAGTGAAGCAGAGGAACATGCCGGCAGTAAATGAACCAACAGCAAATGAACTTGCAGAGTTTTACAAAGAGCTCAGATCAACTGGGAATAAACCTGTACTTTTATCACTGATTCCAGGATTTGCCAAACAGTATCGTCCAGCAGCTCCAGATAAAAAGTACCCACAAGTTCTCTCAGAAATATATGACGACTCCTATGAAACTGCCAACAAAGAGACTGTCCTGAACCATTGTGATGAAGTGTTTCAAGGACTGAAAGTCACAGAAGAAACCAAGAACTGTGAACAAGATACTAGATCTCAAGCAAACAGTGGTTTTGATTCCGCACAGGGAGGATAACTGCCTCAAAAATCAAAGCAGCATGTAAGACATCTCTTGACACACCATCAATGAGTCTAGTGAAAGACATTTGCTACCCATCATCAAAAAGATTTTCGGATGACACGACAAAATGAGGATGCCAACATGAAAAAATTGGAAAGGAGCAGTACTTCAAAGAGATGTCTGTGCATCACGAAGGTTTTGGATTGAGAGACAGCGGACTGATCATAAATCCAAAGTTTCCATTCCTTGGAGCATCTCCAGATGGCGTCGAATCATGCCATTGCTGTGGAGAGGTCCTTTTGGAGGTTAAATGTCCATATTGCCAGAAACATGAGGCAATTACAGACAAACTTGACTGCTTTGAAACAAAAGATGGCCAGTTGAGCTTGAAAAGGACACACTATTATTACCAGGTACAGTGTCAACTGCTGTTGTCCAACTGTGAATATTGTGATTTTGTAATTTGGACAACAAAGGACTTCTGCACACAGAATTTCATTTGACCAAGAGTTTTGTACTAGTATGGTAGCCCAAGCTTCACTTTTGTTCCGCAGAGCGGTTTTGCCTGAACTGGTTGCAAAATTGTTGTCGAGACCAAAGCGGCTGCTGACATTGATTTCTGCAGACACCAAAAACCTCAACTCAGGCTGGCACGCCGACAACCGCAACTCAGGCTGGCACCCTGAGGGCCCCAACACACTCAGTACTGGCACCAGTAACAACAAACAATTCTCTGAACGCCAATGAAGATGATCTGCTAATATGTGCCTGTCAAACACTTTACAGAGAAACTGATGTCATCGGATGTGATGATAACTGTCCATTCAGATGGTTTCATTTTAAATGTGCCAACATCAAGAAAGTGCCAAAGGAGAAATGGTTTTGCAAAGAATGCAAACCAAACAATAAGAAATCCAGCCGTAAGAAAAGAGGCAAACTGAAAATCCAATAAAAAAAATATTAGGAAATTTGTTTCAATGAGAAAAAAAACTAACAATTCTCTGATAATAATAATTACATTTCAAGTTAAGGTACATAAATTGAATGATACTGAACAATATCCTTGTTTCCAATCGGTTTGCAGGACGGAAAACACTGCCAAAAAAACCCCACAACACCGTCGTTGTCTTCCAGGCGGCCTGATGAGCTCTTACAGGGCGAAACACTGTGATTGCATTCAACAATGAAAACTGACCATAACTATGGCTTTGTTTAGAATGTGCCAACATCAAGAAAGTGCCATAGGGGAAAGGGTTTTGCAAAGTATGCAATCCAAGAAAAAAAAAGTCAGCAGTAAGAGAAGTGGCAAACTGAAAATCCAGTAATAACTGGGTAATTTTTTTTCAATGAGGAAAAAAATAATTCTCGGATAATTATAACCAGAGTTACACGTAAGGTACATAACTTGCATGTATATGATTTGGAATAATATCCTTGTTTCCAACCAGTTTTCAGCATTGAAAACACCCCCCCCCCCCCCCCAACAAAAAACAAAACAAACAACAACAAAAACACTGCTCTCGTCTTCCAGGCGGCCTGATGAGCTCTTACAGGGTGAAACAGTGTCATCGGATGCGACGAAGAATGCAACCCAAAAAATTACAAAGTCAGCAGTAAGAGAAGTGGCAAACTGAAAATCCAGTAATAAATGGATAATTTTTCATCATTCCGTCCAAAAGTGTCCACTCCGAAATACAGGTTTAAGTCCGCAGTATGTTAACACTGTAAATATTTCTGCTAAGGCAAGGTAATAAAAAATATCCACTCACTTCATAATATACATATTGTGCACTTGGAAAATTATTGGCTGTTAATTTTGAATAAGCCCACAAGGAATGTCTAAAATATTTTGTCCACTCCGAAACCATTTGTTATCTTAAAGTATCCTGTATCATTAATCTTTACTGATTTTATTGATTTATTTTTCTAATATATCAAGACACTTGTGACATTATATACTTTTGAACTATTTCTGACAGTCTTGACTTTGTTTGAATTTTTTGCAGCCTATTGACTTAATATAATTATGGGTCAGAGCTGAACCGACAAGCACTGATATAATGACTGGTAGAATATATTGGCAAATTTGCTTTGTAAACTATCTAATAACATGATTTGAAAATGATATCCAGTGAATAAAGTGGTTTTACCACTTTTAGTCATAGTTTGATAATATGCACAAGCATTTTGTTGTCCAAATTAGTCCACTCTGAACCCCAACAAAAGATGCACAAATTGCTGGAATACAGTACAAGAGTTATCACTTTGGGCCATGTATTAATATTTTCTTGAAACTATGGATTAATACTTATAATAAAAACATAATTTGTTGTTATTCATACAAAAGAATAACATTTAGCTCTGATATGTCCCTAATTTGTAGAAAAGGCACCAGAGGGGAATATTTCACTAAGACTCAAATTTTTAGTGAAGATTTCAGCTTCTACATCAACATTACTCATCCAGTAAATGACAAATAATCTAGGTAAGTTTTACTAATAAACTTGAACTTATTTTAACTTGGAAATATGGCTATTACTGACAACGGTCATTTTCTTGTATTTTTAGCCTTTTGAACATGTATACTTTGAAAGACCAGAACTTGAGAGAAAATAGTTAGAGCCAAAATTTATAGTTTCTGCAACCATAAAGTTTAGAGATATAAACTAATTACTAAGAAAAGCCTTTATTCATCCCTCAATGGTGAAATTTAAAAACAGCAAATTGAAGACATCAATTTTTGACCTCTGTGGGACTGAATGCTCTATGATATTGTGAAAATGCCCTTGTCTTGGGCATGGAATCTTACGTGTGACTGTCCACTTTTTAGAATTGTCCCAGGGAGACTATTCAAACAATTGGTCAATCATAATCTGATGTGTTGAAAATGTAAATGTATACATATACATGTAAGTAATGTAGCATGTCAATTACCCACATTTGCTGCAGCTTTTAAGTACTGGACATGTAGACATTTCATGAAAAAGTCCCATAATTACTTTGTTAGTCCACAGTAAGTTTGCATTCCTAGATTCTCAGTATGACCCACCCATTATAATTTCAGGAAAGAAAGCAGTCGAATATAGTGCATTGTACCTTTTATTCAGATATGTAATTGTCTAGTAGTCTTCACACAATGGAGCAGCAAAAATGATGTGACGACAATAATAATCAGAGTTCCAGATAAGGTACAGAAATTGAACATATCAACACGACAGATTTCTGTCATTTGGAAAATTTAACCACACATACGCGCGCACACGTGTCATACATGTTTTGGGGCCGAAATATGATGAAGTCTCACTGTCAAAGCAACATCCCATTCTGCGCTAATCAATGCAGCAGTAAGTTACAGTTTTGCTCTGTATGCACCACTCTGCATTTAATCATTAGTGATTGATCTCTGCTCCCCTCCACAGCATGTCTTTTTCCTGGTTCTCTCCCTCAGCCCCAACCAGTCCCAGCAGAAGACTGCCCCTCCTTGAGCCTGGTTCTGCTGGAGGTTTCTTCCTGTTAAAAGGGAGTTTTTCCTTCCCACTGTCGCCAAGTGCTTGCTCACAGGGGGTCGTTTTGACCGTTGGGGGTTTTTACGTAATTATTGTATGGCCTTGCCTTACAATATAAAGCGCCTTGGGGCAACTGTTTGTTGTGATTTGGCGCTATCTAAGTAAAATTGATTGAATTGATTGATTAATGTCTGCGTGGACTGCAGAGGAAGGGACTGTGTGAATTTTCACTGCTCTTCGCTCTGTTTACTGCTTGCTATGAGCCACGGTCCTTCTCCTCCCTGTCCGGAGGGGTGGGGGGGGATTTTATCTGTTGGACCTCCGCCTGGCCCATTTGTACCATTTTTGTTTAAAACGTTATTAAACACACTTCATGTTACTTGCCTGTGATGAAATGGTCGCTGCAGACTTCATGACGTTTTGGGGGATCGGGATTGAAGCCCTCTCGGTTGATCCTGGCCAGCCATTGATTCTGCCGCTTTGTATAATAAATGTTATTGTGCTGTTTTGCACCTGTCTTAACGTAACCCTGAGAATTTAATTTTGTTTTAGCACTCTGGGGTCAGTCTGAACTGGGAGCGAAGAGCTGGATGTACTTGTTATTATTACACTGATAGCACGACTTTGTTTTCGTAGCCACTAACGACTGGGAGTGAAGCATGCTGGGATCATTCTGAACTGGGAGTGAAGAACTGCTTTTATTATATCTTTGAAATAACTTTCAGATGCCTGTTTATTAAAGAAATTATGTGCGCCAGGGAGGTTGAGTTGGCCACTCACCCTCCCTTCGCGGACACACTAGAAAAGAGGGAGTAGAACCATGCTTCAACAGAGTCTGCTGCGGGTTAACGTACGAACGCCCAGCCGGTTGACAGGCGCACTCTGCTGAAGGTGTTGGCTCTCCACCTTAAAGGCGTCACGGTAAGAGAAAAATGCGCTGCAACCACTTGTGTTTGATGTAACTGCTTTTGTGGGGAATAAATATACGCCTTTTTATTCTAGCAAAATGCAGTCTGTGTGATCATTTCTGTGTGCCGATCTGACCGAACCTTGTGTTTCAAAACACGCTTGGTCGACAAACGTTCAGTTTCAGCTCCTTGGTTCTTAATTACCTTTGGAATGTCAAAAAACTGTCACTTATTATCTCCAGGAACAGCACGATTTGTACAGCCCCACACAGTGCATGTGTGCACCATTGCTCGTGGCAAAAAAAAGGCTTAAAAAAAAAACACCTGTGATTGACGAACTACTGAATCAGTGTCCAGTAACGTTCGAAAGCCACACAAGATGGCACATGCACAAAGGATCATGGGAAATACGCCGGAGCGGAAAGTCATCTATTGATAAGATGTTATCAATACCATTATCGATTCCGCTATCAATCTGATTCCTTGTTGATACCTCCTGTGAATTTTCTGTGTATTAAAAGTAGGCTTTACAGGTTTTCTATGTCAACATTTTATTGAGTCTGAAAGTAAATATGAAATTGGTCACTGGATCCTTGATCTCTGGACTTAAATAAAATCTACATGGTGGATCCTTGATCTCTGGACGTAAATAAAAATAAACAATCTGTCGTTTTTGTCAAAAGCATTTCAGACATTTTTGGCATGAAAGTCTCTCAATACATCTGAGCTGAGCTCAGCCGGCTGCTGCATGTCAGAGCAGGACATCTCATTTTAGGAGGGGGAAAAAAACGTTTTTAAAGAACTTTTTATTCTATTTTTATCTTGTCATATTTTAAACATAGTTTTTGTTTTTAACATTTAAACATCTGTTTTTAAACGTCTTTGACATAACACATTTTAACATGAGTAATAAAGGAAGAGTATTGATAAGATTTTATCTGTTCCTTATCGAATCCCTTATGGATACCTCTTGGGAATTTTCTGTGTATTAAAGGTAGGCTTTACAGGTTTTCTACATCAGTAACATTTTATTGAGTCTTAAAGTAAATAAATATGAAATTGGTCACTGGATCCTTGATCTCTGGACATAAATTTAAAAAAAAAACAATCTGGAGTTTTTCTTAAAACCATTTCCTTTCAGACATTAATGGCACAAATTGAACTCCATATCGCTGAGCTGGTAGCCAGTCTGCTCTGTTGCAGCACCACCTATGGGCTGCGCCCTGTGTCAGCCACCAAAATGTTTTTGGAGTCCATACCTGATAGACTAACACAAATGGATATCAATTTGGCTCACTCAGGGCGCATGGAAATATGAGCATTCAAAAACCTAAATTTTGTGATTTTGCCATTTTGGCTCATTTTCACCCCAAATTTCCAGGACCTCTTAAAAAAAAGTGAACTCTATCAAGGATTTTAAAAAGTGTTTTTCAGTGTCGAGCACTGGACACAGAAAGTACGCAGTTTTTAACCTAGTCTACACAACACTCCGTGACTGTATACAAATCTACACAACACTGGGCTACTGTACAACAAGACTCCGCAATTCTACACGCCAAGGCGAAAAATCAATTTTTTATTCTGAGCTCTGCTTGCAGGAATGTTTTAACTGTAGTGACTAGGACATGTTTAAGCAGTCCTCTGATAACTTGGATGAACTCACTGATGTCATAGTAGAGACATGATTGTTCCCTGTAAGAGATAAAATTTATCCTAACAACAGACCCTGGGTCACTAAATCAGTGAAGTCTTTTATAAAGAAAAAGAAGGATGTCTTTAAAAAGGGAGTAGATTCAGACATTCTTTTAGTCACCAAGGAGCTTAAAATAGAGATTCTTAAAGCAAAACAGAGCTACAAGTCTGAGCTGGAGAAGAAGATGGCTGTTCATAACCTTGGGTTAGCTTGGTCTAGTATGAAGGCCATTGTGGGCCTCCAAAATATGGAAAATAGCACAAACATCACCATAACTTTCAACTCAGATACTGAACTAGTTAATGCGCTTAGTTGTTTTTACAATAATTTTAACACATCCGATTTTAGCAAGGAAACCCTGGAACTTGGTCTCGGGCTCCGTGACCCATGGCATTTTTCCTTTAACCAGTGGGACATTGAAAAAGCCTTCTTTAGCACAAAAATACACAAGAGTTATGGTCCAGACAATATCTGCGTCCACTTACTAAAATCTTGTGCTAAACAGCTGAGCCCGGTTTTTTATCAGATTTTGAACCAGTGTTTGGAAACGCAGCATGTTCCCAAAGTGTGGAAAGATCCTGTTGTGGTCCCAGTTCCTATATCCAGTGATCCCACAACTTTGAATGATTTTAGGCCTGTTGCCCAAACATCAGTTCTGATGAAAATCTTTGAGAAATTGGTACAGTCTGAACTGCTAAAAAGCACCTATGCATGTACTTGATCCGTTACAGTTTGCTTACAGGCCTAACAGAGGAGTGGAGGACGCCACACTCACTCTGCTTAATTTGCTTTTTAGACATCTGGAGGGAAGTGGGTGTCTTTTATTTATTGACTTCTCCTCAGCTTTTAACACAGTTCAACCTTGTGTTTTAACCCAAAGGCTTTTAGAACATTTTAAACTAAGCAACAATCTTGTGGGCTGAATTTTAGACTTTTAAACAAACAACACAGAAAGTCAGAGTGAACGGGCTTTTAACAAACACATTGTGTTCTTCTCCTGGCCCACCAAAAGGGTGTGTGCTCTCACCTTTATTTATTCTTTACACCAGTATGTGTCAGAGCACTTTTAAAAACGGATTCATTTTAAAATACACAGATGACACAGTGATTGTCAGTCTGCTGTGGGACAGTGAGAGCAGCCGCGGCCCTGTAGTTTTGTTAAATGGTGTGAGGACTCATATCTTCATTAAAAACAAAAGATATGGTCATTGATTTTAGGAAGCCCGCCAGCACACCTGACAACACAATAATTAATGGTCAACCAGTTGAAATTGTACAAACTTATAAATACCTTGGGACGATCATTGATAATTCACTAAAGTGTGAGGCAAAGTGTGAGGCGGTGTGTAGGAAGGGACACCAACGCTTGTTCTGCCTCAGGAAACTGTCCTGCTTCCATATCAGTCAAACCATGTTAACACTATTTTGTCGTGTTTTTATTGAATCTGGTTTATCTTTCTCTTTGGTGGCCTGGTTTGGCAGTCTGACACTGAAGGACAGGAACAGACTGGGTCAGATTATTAAATGGTCCAGTCGGCTGATTGGTGAGTCTCAGCTGAGTTTAGAGTCCCTGTACACCAAACAATTACAGCGGATAACCAGCTGCATCACAATTGATGACTCCCACCCTCTGGCTAATGAATTTCAGCTCCTACCTTCTGGCCGTAGGTTCAAAGTCCCAAAGTGCAGGACAAAACGCTACAGGAGTATTTGTTCCAGCAACAATTGTGCATTTGAACAAATCTTAGCATGATTTGAACATATTTATCTATTTATTTATTTGCCTTTTGCACATCAATTTTAATGCTCTCTGTCTTTTAGTGGTTTCTCCTGATTCTTGTTTTTAGTGGTTTAGTGAGCTTGAGTGCCCGGTTGTGTTTGTGTTATACTTTTGTTTTGCATACAGTAGTGTTCAGAATAATAGTAGTGCTATGTGACTAAAAAGATTTCTTATTGCGCCTTGGGGCAACTGTTTGTTGTGATTTGGCACTATATAAATGAAATTGATTTGATTTGACTTATTGTTACATGGGAAACAAGGTACCAGTAGATTCAGTAGATTCTCACAAATCCAACAAGACCAAGCATTCATGATATGCACACTCTTAAGGCTATGAAATTGGGCTTAGTTAAAAAAAAAAAAGTAGAAAAGGGGGTGTTCACAATAATAGTAGTGTGGCATTCAGTCAGTGAGTACGTCAATTTTGTGGTGTGAATCAGGTGTCTCCTATTTAAGGATGAAGCCAGCAAATGTTGAACATGCTTTTCTCTTTGAAAGCCTGAGGAAAATGGGACGTTCAAGACATTGTTCAGAAGAACAGCGTAGTTTGATTAAAAAGTTGTTTGGAGAGGGGAAAACCTATACGCAGATGCAAAAAATTATAGGCTGTTCCTCTACAATGATCTCCAATGCTTTAAAATGGACAAAAAAACCAGAGACGCGTGGAATAAAGTGGAAAACAACCATCAAAATGGATAGAAGAATAACCAGAATGGCAAAGGCTCACCCATTGATCAGCTCCAGGATGATCAAAGACAGTATGGAGTTACCTGTAAGTGCTGTGACAGTTAGACGCCTGTGTGAAGCTAATTTATTTGCAAGAATCCCCCGCAAAGTCCCTCTGTTAAATAAAAGACGTGCAGAAGAGGTTACAATGTGCCAAAGAACACATCAACTGGCCTAAAGAGAAATGGAGGAATATTTTGTGGACTGATGAGAATAAAATTGTTCTTTTTGGGTCCAAGGGCCGCAGACAGTTTGTGAGACGACCCCCAAACTCTGAATTCAAGCCACAGTTCACAGTGAAGACAGTGAAGCATGGTGGTGCAAGCGTCATGATATTGGCATGTTTCTCCTATTATGGTGTTGGGCCTATATATCACATAAGCAGCTGCTAACCAAATTCTTTGAAAAGAGAAGTGAGCTTGAAAGCTAGCTATATTGAGTTGGGGGTTTGGGGAACCAAATTGCAATTTTCTAGAAAAATGGTGCAATTTGGTGCATTCCTGTGCAAATCAAATTTCAAATCAAATTTATATAGCAAAAATTCATGGTGAAATTGTCTCAAGGCACTTCACACAACATAAAAAAAAAACTGAATTAAAAATTCAGAACACAATAGAAAGACGACCATAAATGAATACAACAATAAAGCACATCATAACACTAATGATAAAACAGGGAAAACAAATGTCTTTAAATGTGACTTAAATCTCCACAGTATCCGACTGCCGAATGTGTGCCGGGAGATCGTTCCACAGAGCTGTGGCATGCTAGGAGAAAGCTCTGTGACCGGCAGACTTTTTATTCACCCTGGGAACACAAAGAAGTCCTGCACCCTGAGAACGCAGGGTCCGAGCCGGTACATAGGGCCTTACCAGGTCAGCCAGATAGGGAGGTGCAAGTCCATGAACAATCTTAAAAACTAATAACAGTACTTTAAAATCCGATCTTGCAGCAACTGGAAGCCAGTGCAGGGATGCCAAAACAGGTGTAATGTGGTCAAATTTTCTGCTTTGTGTCAAAAGTCTGGCAGCAGCGTTTTGAACCAGTTGAAGACCCCTAATCTTGGACTGCGGTAAGCCAGAAAATAGAGCATTACAATAGTCCAATCTAGAAGAGACATGCATGAATCAAAGTCTCAGCATCAGCCATAGACAGGATGGGACGAATCTTCACCATATTTCGCAAATGGAAGAAAGCAGTCCTCGTAATGTCTCAAAAATTACTCCAAGGTTCCTCACTTTATCCGTATGATGTATAACACATGAACCTAAGCTAAAGGCTAGCTGATCAAATTGATGCCGATACCTCACTGGACCAAGAACCATAACTTCAGTCTTATCAGAATTTAAAAGTAGGAAGTTACTAGACATCCAACTTCTTACTGATGCAAGGCAATCTTATAAAGATTTTATGTGAATGAGATACCAGCAGTTATTGGCATGTACAATTGAGTGTCATCAGCATAGCAATGAAAGGGAATCCCGAAGCGCTACAGTATATTCCCAAGGGGTGCTACATAAAGGGGAAAAAAGCAGGGGGCCTAAAACGGATCCCTGCGGAATCCCAAACTTCATGTCCCTACAATCAGAGGAGGTGCCATTACACATGTGCATTTTAACAGATGGGAATGGTGCAGTTTGGTGCATTCCTGTGCATTTTAACAGACGAGAATGCATCAAATTGCACCATTTTTCTAGAAAATGGTGCAATTTGGTCCCCCAGACTCAATATTGCTCCCCCAACTGTAAAAAGGGTTCTGACTCCCAGGTGTGAGATAAGGTATACATGATTTAGACCTGGTTTGACTACACATTAGAAATTTGATGTTTGTGTTAATAAAAAAAGAACATAACAGTGGGGGGGGGTCTTCAATATCGCTCGTACCTAGGGCCCAGAATTTGGTGATACGCCCCTGATTCTAGTTCTCATATATAACCTCTATGGTTGGAGCATAACTAGCAAGGCTACATTGTGTTGCTAGTTTTAACAAAAAGTTATGATCATTAATTGAGCCTTAAAAAAGGAGCATTTTAACATTGAATAATAAAATGGTTCTAGTAAAAATAAGTTGAAAAAGGCTTGAAAGTGAAAGATTATTCAATGTCAAGACATTGAATAAACGGCCAAAAGCTCTTTTAACATGTGTATCAGATGATTAAAAAGTGCTGTACAAATTCAGTCCATTAATGTTTTGTTTTTGCAAACAGCAACATTACAAACTATGAATTAAATTATTTGGCTTATATATTTTTAATGAGTTGTAATGTCACTATAGATATGTTTATATCATATTTGATGACTTCTGACATCTTGTTTGAGTGCCATGTATTTAGTAATAATCATCCATCTTCTGTACCCGCTTACAACAATTAAGGGTCATCAGGGGTCGGAGCCCATTGCAGCTGTCATGGAGGGTGAGGCGGGTACACCCTGGACAGGACGACGATCTGTCACAGGGCCACATATAGACACACACACACACACACACACACACCAAGTGTCAATTTAAAGTTTTCAGTTCACCTAACATGCAGGTGTTTAGATGTGGGAGGAAGCTGCAGCACCTGGAGAGAACCCACACAAACACGGGGAGAACATGCAAACTCCACACAGAAAGGCCACAGGTGGGAATCGATCCCATGACTTTCTTGCTGTGAGGCATCAGTGCGAACCACTAATCCACCGTGCTGCCCTAAGTAATAATACATTTGTAAAGCATTTTAAATGAAGAAAAAAAAACTCAGTGCTGAACATAGCTGCAGACAAACATGAAACAAAGACCCCATATCCCAAAATAAAAGCAATAACAGAAAAGAATTAAAAACAAGAAAAAAATGAAAAGAAGAAGGAAAACCTTCAAACTAATTACAGAAAATATGTTTTAAAAATAGTCTTAAAGTCACATTTCAAATGCCAACAGGCAGCCTGTTCCACAAGATGCGACCACGGCAAAAAAAAGGCTCTGAAGCCTGCTGACTTCTTTTTAACCCTTGAGACACAGAGCAAGTCTGCATCCAAGGACCACAGGGCACGAGGAGGCACATAAGGCTGAACAAGTTCAGCAAAATAGTTGAGTTCATGACCGTTTAGAGCATGAAATGTGGAACAAAATCTTGAAATCTCGTCCTCGAGTCGTCTTCTTTTTTATTTATTTATTTTAAAACATGTTAAAATCAGCATTTTTTTTTCCAAAAAGTACTTATATATATCATGCATGTTTCAAAAAGGAGTAGGATGAAGCTTAAGCTTATCAAGCCCTACCCCTAATTTACATGTAGTCATATGGTATGTGAAAGGACATTTGAATATAATAAGAAAACAGCATTAGTTTGATTACCTTGTACATGTAATGATTAAATTACATTACTCATTTCTGTATGCATCAAAAAAAAATTTTACATTCTTTTTTTTTTTTTAATTGCTGGATGTTTTTACTTTGCTTAATGTTTTCAGGCAAGCTATTCCAGAGCTTCACTCCACTGACTGTTACACTAAAACTCCTACGTGTTGTTCTTACACACTTTGGTTTCAAATTCAATTTTCCTCTTAGATTATATTTCCCATCTCTATCAGAAAACATTTTTTGTATGTGCGCTGGAAGTAACTTATTCCTTGCTCTAAAAAGTATTTGAGTAGTTCTAAAATTGATCAGATCAGCAAATTTCAGAACCTTTGACTCCAAGAATAAGCTGTGAGTGTGATCTCTGTAACGTTTATTTACAACTCGTATCACTTTTTTCTGCAGAATAGTTAATGGTTGAGTGTTTTTTATATGTGTGACCCCACACTTCAACACAATAGGTAAGATAGGGCAGAAACAATGAACAGTATAGTATTTGTTAAGCCTGTTTAGTTAATAGGTGCCGAGTTTTTCTCATGACTGCAAGACACGTGTTGTATATGTCCCTTCCAACTAATTTTATTATCCAGAATTACACCTAGGAATTTTATTTCATCAACTAATTCTAATTCTACATCATTAATACTTAACTTTACTTCATTATTATTTTTTTTATGTTTCCAAATATCATGAACATAGTTTTCTTCAAATTTACAGCTAATTTATTTATATCACACCATCTCTTTATTTTAATCAACTCTTGTGTGGCTAGCTCAAGTGTCTGTTCGAGATTCTTACCGGATGCAAATACGTTTGTATCATCTGCAAATTATACAATTTTCATATTTCTTAAGATATTATTTAAATCATTTGCATACATTAAGAACAAAATCGGTCCCAACACCGAGCCCTGTGGTACGCCACACTTTATTTCTTGCAAATCTGATTTAATTTCATTTAGTTAAACAAATGGCTTTCTATGGCTTATATAGCTTTTAATCCATGATGACACTATGCCTCTAATTCCATATTGTTCCATTTTTTTTAATGAGTAAATTATGTTTGGTGTCAAATGCTTAACTAAAATCCAAGAATACACCTATTGCACATTTCTTTTTATCTACAACCCCTGGCAAAAATTATGGAATCACTGGCCTCGGAGGATGTTCATTCAGTTGTTTAATTTTGTAGAAAAAAAGCAGATGACAGACATGACACAAAACTAAAGTCATTTCAAATGGCAACTTTCTGGCTTTAAGAAACACTATAAGAAATTAAGAAAAAAGATTGTGGCAGTCAGTAACGGTTACTTTTTTAGACCAAGCAGAGGAAAAAAATATGGAATCACTCAATTCTGAGGAATAAATTATGGAATCACCCTGTAAATTTTCGTCCCCAAAACTAACACCTGCATCAAATCAGATCTGCTCGTTAGTTTGCATCTAAAAAGGAGTGATCACTAAGGGCCCTCGGGCAAGGCCTTTAATCCCCTATTGCTCCCGGTGTGTAGTGAACGCCTTGTATGGCAGCACCCTGACATCGGGGTGAATGTGAGGCATAACTGTAAAGCGCTTTGAGCGTCTGATGCAGATGGAAAAGCGCTATATAAATGCAGTCCATTTTATATCAGAACTCAAGCAACAGTAATTCTGTACCATGTGTACACTATTTTATAGCAATCAAGAAAATAAACCACTGCAGTCAGTTGTGGAAGACAAGGACGTGAATTGCAATTTGTGAAATTTAAAACAAATGCTGATGTACATTTCTACTTTATCAGTTCCATCAGTGCAATAACTTACTGTCATCAGGTCAAACTCACCACTGATACTTTATTTTAGTGAGTGTTGTTCTGACATTTATTGTTAAATGAATTGTATTGTTTCTTTGCAGACATGCAGCCGTTGTTGGTGATTAAAGAAGAAACTCTCCCTGAACACCAGGAATGGAATCTGAGTGTTGACCAGGAGGACATTAAAGAAGAAGAGAAACTGTGGATAAGTCAGCAGGGAGAGCAGCTTCAGCAGCTGGAGGAGGCAGATCTCACCAAGTTTGGTTTCACTGCCGTCCCTGTGAAGAGTGAAAATGATGATGAAAAACCAGAGTCATCACAGCTTCATCAAAGCCCAAGTGATGAGAGCACAGAGGCTGAGCCTGTAGCCAGCAGCTCATCTGTACACAGAACACTGACAGCAGAAGCTGATGGAGAGGACGATGGAGGACCACAACCAGCCAGCAACTCAGGTCCAAACAGTCATTTACAACCAGATACCAGTGGCAGGAGTTCAGACAGTTCTGGAACTGAGACTGATGACAGTGATGACTGGAAACAGACCAGAGAACTTCAGTCAAGTTTTAAATGTCAGAAAAAAAACAATATTGTTCGTTCAGGCAACACTGATGAGAAACAATTTAAAGGCTCCAAATATGGAAAAGCATCTGGTCACATGAACAACTCAGAGCAACAAAAGGGGAGGAAAGCAAGAGGAAAACCATTTATCTGTTCTGATCAGAGTAAAAGACAGAAACAGAAGGGCACTCTGAACAAACACATTAGAATTCAGACAGAACAAAAAACATTTGTCTGTTCTGAGTGTGGTCAAAGGTTTGGACAAAAGTGCAACCTGAACAGACACATGATAATTCATACAGGACAAAAAGCATTTGTCTGTTCTGAGTGTGGTCAAAGGTTTGGACAAAAGGGCGCCCTGGACAGACACATGATAATTCATACAGGAGAAAAAGCATTTGTCTGTTCTGAGTGTGGTCAAAGGTTTGGACATCAGAGCACCCTGAAAAAACACATGATAATTCATACAGGAGAAAAAGCATTTGTCTGTTCTGAGTGTGGTCAAAGATTTGGACGAAAAGTCCACCTGAACAGACACATGATAATTCATACAGGAGAAAAAGCATTTGTCTGTTCTGAGTGTGGTCAAAGATTTGGACAAAAGGGCCACCTGAACAGACACATGATAATTCATACAGGACAAAAAGCATTTGTCTGTTCTGAGTGTGGTCAAAGATTTGGACAAATGGACCACCTGAAAACACACATGATAATTCATACAGGACAAAAAGCATTTGTCTGTTCTGAGTGTGGTAAAAGATTTGCAGAAAAGGGCACCCTGAACACACACATGATAATTCATACTGGACAAAAAGCATTTGTCTGTTCTGAGTGTGGTCAAAGATTTGGACTAAAGGGCCACCTGAACAGACACATGATGATTCATACCAGACACACCATTTAGCTGTTCTGATCGGAGTAAAAGACAGAAACAGAAGGGCCCTCTGAACAAACACATGATAATTCATAGTCATTCACTGCCCCCCCCAAAAAATGAGCCATTCACCAGCTCATCTACAAAACAATATACAGGTGCACACAGATGCAGAGGAGCAGGAACTAGAAGAATTGGCAAATAAGATAGAAGAAACCAGAAAAATGGACATGAAAGAGCGTCCAAAACTGACTAAATTAAAGAAGAATAAAATGCAGCCGTTGTTGGTGACGAAAGAACTGAGTGTTGAACAGGAGGACATTAAAGAAGAAAAGCTGTTTATAAGTCAGAAGGGAGAGCAGCTTCAGCAGCTGGAGGAGGCAGATCTCACAAAGTTTGGTTTCACTGTCATCCCTGTGAAGAGTGAAAATGATGAAAAACCAGAGTTATCACAGCTTCATCAAAGCCAAAGTGATGAGAGCACAGAGGCTGAGCGTGTAGCCAGCAGCTCGTTTGTACACAGAACACTGACAGCAGAAGCTGATGGAGAGGACGATGAAGGACCACAACCAGCCAGCAACTCAGGTCCAAACAGTCATTTACAACCAGATACCAGTGGCAGGAGTTCAGACAGTTCTGGAACTGAACAGAAGAACACTCAGCTGGATAATCCACCAGATCAGCATAGTTCTGATCCTGGACTCCAGCAACAACAGCATCAGTGGGCCAAAAGAAACAAGCGAAATTACACCACAGTTAATTGGACCATTGAAGAGAAAAAAAAGATCTTTCACTGCTTCACTTACTCAAGGCATGAGAAGTGGGGCAGAAAAAAAAAGCAATATTTGAGGAACGCATAAAAGAAGCGAATTTACCTACACAAAAGAAAGAAGCCACCACAACCGCAAAACTGGAATCAATTGCCTCACAGATCGCAAAATATCTGACGACTGAGGAAATAAAAAAAATAAAGGAAGAAGCCCAAAAGGAATCGATAAAAGACTATCAATTGCTGGATAAAGGGAAGCAACTACAGTTTAAAAGGAGTCAGTGGAAGAGGGAGGAAGAATGGATACTGTTGTGGGCAAAAGAATATGCCAAAATAAAATACCCCAAAAATCAGACAAAGACATCCAAAGAATGGCAAAAAATATTCCACCACCACTGCCCAAGTAAGAAAGACATCACTTGTAAGAATCTCACAACCCAAAAATCAAACTTTATCAAACAAAAACATTTCTCAGATAATGAAATAAAAACAATGCAACAGGAGGTTGAGAAAATGATAAGAGAAGGCATCTGCCCTCTGACGCAACCCATTACACCACCAAAAAATGATTGCCCTCAAAAAAAGTTTATCCCCGAAAAAACAAACCATCCACTGCCTCCCAAAAAACCGAACCATTCACTGCCTACCGAAAAACTGAACCATTTATTGCCTCCAGAAAAAATGAAAAAATCATTGCCCCCCGAAAAAAACGAACCATTCACTGCCTCCCGAAAAAACGAACAACTCAATGCCTCCCGAAAAAACGAACAACTCAATGCCTCCCAAAAAACCGAACCACTCACTGCCTCACGAAAAACCGAACCATTTACTGCCTCCCGAAAAAATGAACAACTCACTGCCCCCTGAAAAAACGAGCAACTCATTGCCCACCGAAAAAACAAACAACTCACCAGCTCATCTACAAAATAATTCACAGGTACACACAGACCCAGAACAGCAGGAACTAGAAGAGGAATTGGCAAATAAGATTGAAGAAACAAGAAAAATGGACATGAAAGAGCGCCCAAAGCTGACTAAACTAAAAGAGAATAAAAAATTCAAAAATATCCTTCAAAAAGTTAACATAGGACTGACCAAACTGGTCCCAAGAGGAGCCACATTGACAGAGTTAAACTCTGTAAATTATGGAGCGGTATGGTACATACAAAGTAAATTAGCCCCACAAGATTTGGAGAGAAACAGTACCACAAATAAGAAAAAGAATACCATGCCACGATGGAAAAAGAAATTACAACAAAAAATCAGCTGCCTAAGAGCAGAGATCTCCCAAATGGCCACATTTTTGGGAAACAAGAACCACAAAAAGAATTCTAAAAAAAATAAATCGCATTAAAAGAAAATACAATGTTGAAGACAAACTGCTAGGTGGAAGGCTGGCTGAACATCAAGCCTTAGTAAAAGCTTTCGCAGCACAAATTAGGAATAAAGACAAGAAAATACAAGCAAAACAGATAAACTATTTGCAACAAACCCCAGACTAGTGTACAGAAAGCTGGCAAATGACACAATAGAAGTACAACAACCACCTGAGAGAAAGGAAATTTTGGAGACCACTCTTTGAAGACCCAAAACAACACCAAGAGGCTGAGTGGATTGAAAAAATACAACAGAAAAACAAAGACAAACAACAAATGCCAGCAATTGTAATCAATGAAGAAGAGATCAGAAAGAAAATGAGTGAATACAGTAACTTCAAGGCACCTGGCATCGACAAAATCCCAAATTTTTGGCTGAAAAGACTGACAGCATTACACCAACATTATGCTGTGGCTTTCACAAAAATATTGAACGGAGAAGAGGACACACCAGACTGGCTAACGACAGGGAACACAAGCCTAATTCCAAAGACCAAGGAAACACAGCTTCCCAACAAGTACAGACCCATCTGCTGCCTAACAACAACATACAAATGGCTGACAGGAATCATAGCTGATGCCATTTATGAACATCTTGACAATGGTGGCTACCTGGAAAATGAACAGAAAGGATGTTCCAAAAGAAGATTAGGAGCTAAAGACCAGTTACTGACAGACAAATCTATCCTGGAGGACTGCAAAACAAGGCAGAGGAACCTCAGCATGGCTTGGATTGATTACAAAAAGGCATTTGACAGTGTACCACACTCCTGGATCTTGAGGTGCTTAGAACTCTACAACATCAATGAGAAAATAAGAACCTTCCTGAAAGCACAAATGAACAAGTGGAACACCACCGTCACCCTCAATCACACAGAGGGACAAATAACAATCCCAGACGTACGAGTTCAGAGAGGGATACTTCAAGGAGACAGCCTTTCACCTCTCTTATTCTGCTTAATCATGGACCCGCTCAGCAAAATCCTGAAGGAGCAAGACATTGGATATGACTTAAGTAAAGACAAAGGAAAGGAAAACCAAAAACTTGTGAACCATCTGTTGTTCATGGATGATTTGAAAATCTATGCCAACACAAAAAACGGACTCACTCAACTCGTGGAAACTGCCCATAAGCTCTCAAAAGACATTGGCATGGAATTTGGAATGGATAAATGCTCAAAATGCACAATGACAAAAGGAAAAAAGACAAAAACCGAAAACATACAATTGGATGAAGGGAGCTACATTGCAGACCTGGCTGCAGACTCCACATACAAATACTTGGGAATTGAACAAAGTAATTCAATTGAACACAAGAAAATGAGAACAAAAACAACAAAAGAATACCTAAACCGCTTAAAAAAGATCTGCAAAACACAACTGACACCAAAAAATAAAATCACAGCCATAAACCAGTTTGCAATACCAGTGGTGACCTATGGATTTGGCATAGTGAACTGGCCACAATGCGAACTTAACAAATTGGACACAAAAACCAGAAAAATGCTCACCCTCCACAAAATCACATACAGAAATCAGTGCATGGACAGAATATACCTACCTCGCAGAGAAGGCGGTATGGGTCTTACTGAAATCAACCAGGCCTACAGAGCATCGATAATAAGTATTGGACAGTACTTAAAGAGCTCTGAAGAAGAAATCATAAAAACGGTCACACAACACCACGAGGCCATAAGTGAACGGACCTCAATCACTAAACTGGCAAAAAACTTTGGCGGAGAACTTCTACAAGAGAGAAAAAGCAACAGTCTCATGCCTGCAACAAAACTTGCAAGACAGACCAGAGAACAATACTGCAAAAAAGAAGGAAAACATCGAGTGGAAAGATGGAAACAACACAAAAGAGCCGGACGTTTCCAAGAAGAACTCGAAAAGGAATACATCGACAAAGTTGGATCAATGCAGTGACTAAAAAATGGAAAACTTGGTTTTGATGGAGAAAGAATTCTGATTGGAGCACAAGATCAGGGACTTCTAACTAATGGCTACAAAAAAAATGGCAGGGATCTCACAAAATGATAAATGCCGATTCTGTCATACAGCTGTTGAGAGTGTAAACCATCTAACATCAGCATGCCAGATCCTCATGGCAGATGGGCATTATACATCCAGACATAACAAGATCTGTCAATATCTCCACTGGAAGATCTGCAAGGAACTGGAGCTGGAAGTCAAAGAACATGTCTGGGAGCACGAGCCAACACCAGTATCATCCAATGGAAAAATAACGATCTTCTACGACAAAGAGATCCCAGCAGGAAGACACATAGGAGGAGGTGCAATCAAACCTGATATTGTCATCTGGAACAAGCAAGAGAAAACAGCCAAAATCATTGATGTGACAGTCCCCAATGATTACGGCCTGAATCGAGCTGAAAGGGGAAAGATCTCAAAATACCAAGACCTGAAAAATGACCTAAGAACAACATGGTCATTGAAAGACATCGATATCATTCCAGTTGTGGTAGGAGCAACAGGCCTGATGAAGAAGAACCTGAAGAAATACCTTGAGGCAATCCCCGGTCACCCAAGTGCACATGAGGTGCAGTTGTCTGCGATTAAGGGAACGATCACCATCTTGAAGAGAGCCCTCGGATACAATGCCAGATCTGGTTAAGATAACTATAGAACCTAGGATGCAACTTTAGACCCCAGGTTTGGGGCCCATTGCATTCTACTAAAAAGACATCAAAGATAAATGAAAAAACAAAAGACAAAAAGCATTTGTCTGTTCTGAGTGTGGTCAAAGGTTTGGACAAAAGGGCGCCCTGGACAGACACATGATAATTCATACCGGACAAAAAGCATTTGTCTGTTCTGAGTGTGGTCAAAGATTTGGACTAAAGGGCCACCTGAACAGACACATGATGATTCATACCAGACACACCATTTAGCTGTTCTGATCAGAGTAAAAGACAGAAACAGAAGGGCCCTCTGAACAAACACATGATAATTCATAGTCATTCACTGCCCCCCCAAAAAATGAGCCATTCACCAGCTCATCTACAAAACAATATACAGGTGCACACAGATGCAGAGGAGCTGGAACTAGAAGAATTGGCAAATAAGATTGAAGAAACCAGAAAAATGGACATGAAAGAGCGTCCAAAACTGACTAAATTAAAGGAGAATAAAAAATTCAAAACTGTCCTGCAAAAAGTTAACCTGGGACTGACTAAACTGGTCCCAGAAGGAACCACATTGACAGATTTAAACTGTGTAAATTATGGAGCTTCATGGTACATACAAAGTAAATTAGCCCCACAAGATTTGGAGAGAAAAGGAACCACAATTAAGAAAAAGAATACCATGCCACAATAGAAAAAGAAATTACAACAAAAAATCAGCCGTCTAAGAGCAGAGATCTCCCAAATGGCCACATTTTTTGGAGGTTAAAACCATAAAAGGAATCTCAAAAAAGTAAATCACATTAAAAGAAAATACAGTGTTGAAGATAAACAGCTGGGTGGGAGGCTGAACATCAAGACTAAGTGAAAGATTTTGCGTCACAGATTAGGAACAAAGATAAAAAAAAATACAAGCAATTTGCAAAAAACCCCAGACTAGTGTACAGGAAGTTAGCAAACGACACAATAGAACCACCTGAGAGAGAAGAAATTGAAAAATTCTGGAGACCACTCTTTGAAGACCCAAAACAACACCAAGAGCCGGAGTGGATTGAAAAAAATAAAACAGAAAAACAAAGACAAACAACAAATGCCAGCAATTGTAATCACTGAAGAGGACATCAGAAAGAAAATGAGTGAATACAGTAACTTCAAGGCACCTGGCATCGACAAGATCCCAAATTTTTGGCTGAACAGACTGACAGCATTACACCAACATTATGCTGTGGCTTTCACAAAAATATTGAACAGAGAAGAGGACACACCAGACTGGATAACGACTGGGAACACAAGCCTACTACCAAAGACTAAGGAAACACAGCTTCCCAACAAGTACAGACCCATCTGCTGCCTAACAACAATGTACAAATGACTGACAGGAATCATAGCTGATGACATTTACGAACATCTGGACACTGGTGGTTACCTGGAAAATGAACAGAAAGGATGTTCCAAAAGAAAATTAGGAGCTAAAGACCAGTTCCTGACAGACAAAGCTATCCTGTAGGACTGCAAAACAAGGCAGAGGAACCTCAGCATGGCTTGGATTGATTACAAAAAGGCATTTGACAGTGTACCACACTCCTGGATCATGAGGTGCTTAGAACTCTACAACATCAATGAGGAAATAAGATCTTTCCTGAGAGCACAAATGAACAAGTGGAACACCACCATCACCCTCAATCACACAGAGGGACAAATAACAATCCCAGACATACGAGTTCAGAGAGGAATATTTCAGGGAGACAGACTCTCACCACTTTTATTCTGATTAATCATAAACCCACTCAGCAAGGAGCATGACATCAGGTATGACTTAAGTAGAGACAGAGCAAGGAAACATTGGGAAGCAGTGAACCAGCTCTTATTTATGGATGACATGAAGATCTTTGTCGAATCAGAGCAGGGAGTCATTCAGTTAGTGGAGGCAGTCCATAACATCACCATGGACATTGGTATGGAATTTCGACTGGATAAAAGTTCTAAATGTGCACAGGAAGCAACAGAAAACATACAGTTGGATGAAGGGAGCTACAATGAAGATTTGGCTGAAGATTCCACGTACAAATACTTGAACAGAAGAAAATGAGAGAAACAACATAACATAACCTAAAACATTTAAAAAAGATCTGCAAGTCGGAATTAACACCAAAGAACAATTTGTCAACAACAAACAAAAGTGACGTGTTTGAGGGCGGGGCTTCCATCAGGCTCCAGCAGGTCAAGTTGACATCTTCAGATGGTTCAGTCTGTTCATTGAAGCCTGAAACCAAAGTCCTGGTGTCTTTTTTGGGGACAGATGACTCGTCTGATCTAATAAACTCACCAAAACAAAGAAACATTTGTCCACAATATAAAGAAATGTATCCTGAATATTACATTTGCATCGATCGTGAAGTGAAAAAGTCTGACGTTGGTAAATTCTGGATGAGAAGCACCAACGTGTGTAGTTTGTAGTTGATCATTAAAAATGTTCTTGTCTCGTCTTCACACATAAAGGTTTCAACACTTTCAGTTTAACACAAAAAGTGACAAAATTGATTTCAGGCTGAAAGCGGGATTGCAGGGAAATTATAGTGGGTTTGTTCTGTGAGATCTTGGGGACAACATGAAGGTGGATGTGTGTACACAAAGTTCAAAGTTCATGCTGCATTCAATGGAAAGCTGTAACTCAGGATTTCTGACTTCCATCTTGAAAATCTCCATATTTATCAGGAGTTGGAATCAATGTAACAAGTTGGACATTAAACATCTGGTTCTGTTCTGGTCCAGTGTGTGTTGAATCAGGTGCATTTAGTTTTGGGTTTTGACAGTCAGACACAGAATTTTATTAAGATTCATTAACTAATATTGCATTTAATAATTTTTCCATTGTTTTCATGAGGGTGAGAAATTTTGGATTTGGAACATTGATACTGAATGTTTTTAAACAAATTTCTGATTTTGATCCCATCACCTTTTTAAACATACGAGGTCTATTAGAAAAGTATCCGACCTTATTATTTTTTTCAAAAACCATATGGATTTGAATCACGTGTGATTACATCAGACATGCTTGAACCCTCGTGGGCATGCGAGAGTTTTTTCACGCCTGTCGGTTACGTCATTCGCCTGTGGGCAGTCTTTGAGTGAGGAGTCGTCCACCCACTCGTCGATTTTTTTTCATTGTTTAGGAATGGCTCAGAGACTGTTGCTTTGTTTGATAAAAATTTTTTCAAAACTGTAAGGCACAACTGAGTGGACACCATTCAATAAATTCAGCTGGTTTTTGGTAAAAATTTTAACGGCTGATGAGATTTTGGTCTGGTAGTGTCGCCTTAAGGACGGCCCACGGCGCCTGACGGCGATCTGCGCTTCGAGGCGGCAGCGTCTCGCCGTTTCAAGTTGAAAACTTTCACATTTCAGGCTCTGTTGACGCAGTAAGTCGTCAGAGAACAGAGAACTTTCAGAAGAAGTCGGCATGAGGAGTTTATTCGGACATTCCATTGTTAACGGTCATTTTGTAATGAAAGAACGTGCGGGCAGAGTCGCATGTCGGGCCGGACCCGACCGCGGGGGGTCGCGGCAGGAAAAACACCTCCGTTGGAAACCTTAACGGGCAAGTTGGAACATGCCCAAGCTGTTAAACAATTTCTCAGTTACTCACTTGTTGAAAGCCATTAAAAGCCGCCTGAATTCTACAAATGGTTTTCAACACGGAGGTGTTTTTCCTGTCGCGGCGCACACAGATTTGCCGAGTCGTCACGGAAACGACTCGGCGAATTTGCGCGTACGTCTTTCATTTAAAAAAATGTCCTTAAACAGTGGAATGTCCGCATAAATTCCTCATGCCGGCCTCTTCTGAATCTTCTCTGTTCTCTCACGATGTCCTGGGTGAATTAAGCCTTAAATTAGGATGTTTTCAGCTCTAAACAGGCCGACGACAGCGCCTGGAAGCGCTGCAGGACGTCCCGCTCCGTGGGAAGTCCTTACACCGACAGAAACACCCCATAATCTCTCATCAGCCGTTAAACTTTTCACAGAAAACCAGCTTAATCTCTCGAATAGTGTCCACTCGGATATTCCTCACAGGTCCAGAAAAATTTTTGATAAAGCAACGCGCGCCGTCTGGAGCAGCGTGTGAAACAAAGGAATTCAGCCGAGAGGGCGGGACCACATCTCACTCAAGGCCTGCCCACAGGGAAATGACGTCACCGATGCGTGAAAAAACTCAAGCATGCGCACGAGGGTTCAAGTATGATTGGTGTAATCGCATGTCATTCAAATCCATATAGTTAAAAAAAATAATAAAAGGGTCGTTTTATTATCTAAGAGACCTCGTATTTGTTTTTAATTTCTTTTTCTGATTTTAATCCATTATTATTTTAGTGATTTTGAAATATTTTGAGTGTTTTGCTGTTTTCTAATTTCAGTCATTTTCATGTTTTTAAAAATGTTTCCTTTGTTATTTTTACAAATTTTAAGTCATTTTCTTTGTGTCATATTAAACATTTTTCTGACTTTTTTTCTGCTTTGTGCTGTTGGGTTTTTTTTAATAATAAAGAAGACATCATGTAATTAAAGAAAAGTTTCCTGAAATTATTTTAACCCATTTTAAAGGTTCTGTTTTCATGTGTTCACAGCCTCCCCTCGATAATGTCAAATTAACAGATTTTGGTGTGAAAAGGCGGGTCCACAAATTGAAGGTCCTGATTGGTTAAACTCGACTTTGATTTTACATTTCCTGAAGAAACAAACATACTGACAACTGAAATTATTTCATCTTAATCGTAACAACTGTTACTGTTGAGAAGAAGCTGTTGTTAATCTGAGGGATATTTTTTTTATATAAATGCAGTTACGTTCCAAAACATTTATGGACCAAACAGTAAACAGGGACGTCTCAGAGACAGAGACAGACAGTTTGCTGGACTGAATTCTTCCTCACACACACACAACTTCATATTTATCAGAATCTTCTATTAAAAGTACATCAGTTGTGTAATAAAAAAAAACCACTTTGACCTGAGAACTGTAATAACATGGAGGACAAAAACTGGACATTTGTCTCTCTAAAGGGCTGCCATGGTAATATTTGACAACCTTTTTCAACCATTTAACTTTTAAGAACTCAGGGGCAAATTAAAAACCCAAACATGAATGTTGAGTCCAGCTGTCTCTGTGTTGTTCCACTGCTGTTTGTGTCTCAGAGAAAATGGTGCACGGTTCTTAATTTTACTGCTTCTCTTTTACTTCAAACTGAAATGTGACTGGCAACACAGTTTACACATCATCCAAGTTTAAATCATTTCCTTGATGTTCATGAATGATTTTGTAAAATGTAACAAACTTTAAATGTCTCATGGATCAAGTGTCATTTGTCTCAGTTTCTGTTTGTGTATTTTACAACCAAGTCGTCACAATAAAAGTTCTAACAGCTTCATTCTACTACATGACGCTCTTCAATCAAAAAGTGTGTTAGTGGGCTGTTAATCAGGACAGTTGTGCACAGAATGAAAACATGAAACTTTGAGTTTGTTTTTGATGACAAGCGTTAAGATGTGGAGATGTTCTTAGTTTGACCTCTGGGGTCAGCGAGAGGTCATTGACCTCTGGAATTTGACATTTCTGTGCATGAAATTAGGATCAAAATGTGATTAAAAAATGTAAACCAAATATGTATTTCCATGTTTCTGGACATGAGAAACTCATTTCTGATAAGTACAACACCCCCAGAGGTCAATATGGGGTCACCAACAAGCTGAAGCAAGTGTCCACTTTGACTCCTGGCTCCAAACACTGACCCTGGAGATTGACATGCTGCTCTTTGTGATGTCATAGAGGCAGGCTGACTTTGAGTTGGATATACAAGTGCTGACTCTACTTCTGTCTTGGATGTTTGCTCTTGACCACACCCATGATGCCAGGTGGCTCTCAGCCCATGTGAAGGACACGATCCAACTGTCTGAGACTCATCCAGAGACACATTCAGAGTTTGTGTCTGGACGGTTTATTATTAAAAAGACGATCAGCTGCTTTTCTGCCGTTGAAACTGACCACTGCAGAACCCGAACACCATGAATTTATTTTTGGTAAATGTTTTTTTCTAATACGATTTAAAGGTGATCAGTCCCCACAGAGGCTTGATTGAAAACATTTTAATATGATGTCATAAAGCTGCTTCAACTTAATGCAGGAGTGTTTTACAGAACGACCACAAAACACAGCTGACACATTATGGTGGGCGTGTCCAGTGGTGTAGTCTACATGGAACACAGGTAGATGCCGTCTACTCACCTAAAAAAAAAAAAACGGAATTTCCATCTATCCACTTCAAATTGCCCTGGGGAACATGACGGTGTAAATAAAATGAGTGCTTATTCACTGTAATTTTATTTTCTCCCTTTAAAAGACAGCCATCAGGCGTCCATCGCTGCAGAGTGCACCGTATGTGTCCCATCCCCCCCGTCGCTCGCTCTGCTACATAAGAGTTTTAATTGGCTCATAGATAGATGGGGCGGGGCTACAACTAATCAGCAGGAAAGCCGCACACAAACAAGAAGAATGCTAGAGAAAGTATCGATGATGATTATTACCCGAAAAAATGAAAAGAAAACAGGCCTCGGTTTTAGATTTTTTTTTCGAAAACATCCACCTGCTGCTTCAGGGCCGATTGATGAAGTTTGCACCAAGAGTGGAGGAGATAAACCTGGCGCTGCCTGCATTGCTGGTAAGTGGGCTACGACAGCTATTTTTTTTATTTGTTCACTAAGTTAATGGGCCTTAAAACGGTCTAAAAGCATTATTTTCAGTGAGACGCGTTGCTTTTTAGATGCGTCAGAAGCGTCGCATCAAAAGCTCAGCTAAACTGACGCTTCAGATGGGAGCATGCATTGCCGCTTGTTGGCAGGCTGTCGCATAAAAGTTCAATCCAAACCAACTTTTGATGCTCTGAGCCGTGACGTACCTTTGTGTTGTCCAATAGGAATGACGCGTCAGGCCAAAACACAGAAGACTAATGGCAGAAACCACTGATCTGTACAAAATGGATCGGTGCAGAAACCACTGATCTGTACAAAATGGATCGGTACAGAAACCACTGATCTGTACAAAACAAACGTGTCAGAGGACTGCTCATTTATGGAGCAGTTTTCTGAAGAAAAATCCTTTGAAATGTTTTTTGTTGTTGTTTGTTACCTCAAAATTTCTGATTACTGTTAAAAAAGTTTAGAACACTTGTAATTAAAATAGCTAAATAAATCAATAAATGGTTCTTTAGAAACCTTTCATCTGTAAATTAAAACCACCTGTTATTTCAGATTAGATAATTTCTTGTTTAACATAAGGAACCTCGGACATTTATTTTTAGACAAAATAACATGGAAATTTGTACATTTTTTACATCTGGTAGATTATATCTCATTTCAACCAGAAAAATAGACACTAAATATATACAAATGTTTATTATAAATGCAACAGGAAATAATTTAACAATGACTGCAGTGTGATTGTAAAGTAGGATTTCTGTGACATAAACCTCTTGATGAATTTTTTAATGGTCATTTCAACTTGTAGTTTCACCAAAATATGTACAGTAATTGCCTTTAATGTTACAGTCATTTTGAAAATATGAATTTGAGCACAATACGTGGAGAGCTTTTACTTGTGCAAATGTCTTTTGACTTTGATTCGTGGACATTTTTAATGATCCGTTCATTTATTGTTAAAATATAAAATGAAACAGCTTAAAAAATAGAATTTTGCCGGTAATCTACAGATGTCTCTTGAGTCCTGTTGGCTGTTGGATAGTGTAGTTTTAAACTGACTGGAATTGGTAAGTGACATACTCTCCGGTATTAGTAGCATGGTTGTCTTCATACTATACTTTTGTGCCACTGATTTGGCCTAAAGTGTTTTTGTCATGGGTTGAAAAGGTTTCTGCAAAGTAAAGCATCTCCCATATTTTCATTGTTGTATGTGAATTTTCTGGGAGCGAGCTTCTGTCCTTCAGCCTAGCTGCTGTTTTAATGGAACTTAACGTATACTAATACGAGCTTGTTTATACTGGGTAGGTTTCCTTACGGACCACAAAGCCTACAGGTTCAGTCCCCCGTCTGGACCCTGTGTGTTCTGTTTTGTTTTTGTTTATGCATCTAAACTGTACACAAACAACGTGGGGCCGTGCGGATTATATGAAGGGTGAATCTTGCAGCTGCTGAATTTGACAGTACAGGCTCATATCCACTACTAAATAGAGGGAGGAAAAGTGAACTCTTGCAATATACTTAGTTGGGAGGCAATAATCTGCTCTTTATTATTGTTAAGAGAACTTTTCTTTCTTAATAACAAGGATGTTGTGAAAAGTGTAATGACACGGACCCACAACAGGGGGCGTAAATGAATGGTCAATGGAAATAAGTAACACTTTTAATGTTGTGAAATGTGCACAACGGATACAGATACAATTCAATACTACGGTCAGTTATAAAGTTGGTGTCGTATGGGCAGGCTCGAGGATAGGAGACGCCCGTCCAGAGAAGAGTCGGGACCCACACGATTTCCACCGCCAACGGATCTGGAACACTCCAGAGCCGCCAAGTCTCGAGTCACCAGGTGGCCACCGTCTCCAGCTGTCAGATCGGGTACTGCTGGCAGGGAACAGAAACAGTCAAGAGTGGGTGTGTGTGCACACACCCAGTAAACAGTCAGCAGAGTACTCCTGATAAAGGGAGAAAACACCACCTCCCAATCCCACTACTTCCTCTGGTTATCCGTGCAGACTCCACTACACAAGTATGTGAGTGAAGAGTGGAGAACGCCACCTCTTACCATTCCCTTCGACTTGGCAGACCGTGGAGAAGCTGCAAACTCAGAAAGCAACTTTACTACTAATACAGACGTGAAGAACGTCACAACTGAATAGAATGGCTGAGTGTCTACCTGAATAATTCAGACGATTTCTCGGCAGAGGTGTGGTGTCTTCTCCAGGCTTTTATGGATGGCATGATGAGGTGACGAATGACAGCTGTCAGAGTTCCTGGTGCTCCTGGCGGCGACTGCGCCCTCTGGTGCCTGAAGCCCGTCTACAGGCAGGGCGCCCTCTGGTGTTGGGCCAGCAGTACCTCCTCTTCTGGCGGCCCACACAACAAAGGAGTCACAGTCACTTTTTTTTTTTTTTTGAGTGACTGTGACTTAAAGTTGTCTTATTTACTGTTAAACAATACACATTAGCTTGCATATGATACTTTTGGCTGGATTTAAACATTGTTTATTCCTGGTTTATGACCTGATTAAATTTCTTTGTTAAATTAGGTTTTCAGATGCCAAACAATAAATGTATTTGACCTTTGTATTTTTTAATCACTCTTTTAGATTTACTGTTGCATACTGTATTTTGCAATTGGTGCAAATTACTTACTTACATTCTGACACATTTCTCACATTTATAGTGCAAATATAGGATATAAATGATCAGATGGAAAGTATAGATCTGTTTGTTGTTATGGTGTTAAAAATGTTAATAACCGGGGGCGCAATGCACGGGGTTGATGACGGGCAAAAAACACAGTCTACCCACTTCAAAAATGTAGAAATGTAGACTACACCTGAGCAAAACCTGGAGGATGGCCATTGGCCATTTGACATGGTTCAGTCCATGACTTGGTATGTTAGTGGTCAGCATCATGGCTGTCCACAAACATAATTAATGAATCCATCTTTAGTTCAATTAAATATGTATGATTCTTAGCACAAACTCAAACAGTCCAGATATTTTCAACAATTTTCCTGTTGGAACACCCAACTGTGCCCAAGTTTGAACCATCTGGATCGGTGGTTCCCAACCCTTTTTCCTTTGGAAACCCTGCTTGGGATGTAAGCTCCTCTCCGGGATGCAACATAAAGACTGACTGACTGAAGATATTGAGACTTCTGATCTGCTACTGCTGAATGGACTCTGTGATCTTGGTCCAGACTGAAAGAATAATTTCCGATGTATTCAGATACATAACTCCTTTTGTGTAGATGTTCCATTGTGGTCTTCAGTGGCACTCTGACAGATGTTATGCAGGTCTAAACTCTGCAGGACAATTCATGTAATAAGTCTTAAGCCCTTCTGGGTAACACTGTCAGTAGAACTATTTCTGATAAGTGGTTTGTAGTCTACATTCTATCTAATGATCTAGAGAGAAACTGACCAAAGGGGCCTATGTAAACTGTCATGTGCGCAGGACAGAAAAAACTGTGACTGTATTTGGTAATTACATATACCTTGTTAAAAAAGCAGGTTTGAAATGGCCCACGGTATGACCACGTCTCACCTGGCTGTGATAGTTACTCTTCAGAGGTGGAGATGAACCGGTTGTCTGCCAGGGTGGTTGCCATCCAGGAATATGGTTCTATAGTGTGGTGGATGCAGCTTATCCCCCCCAGACCTGACACTGCTGACCCAATCTGAAAGGTATCCATCAGTATTTTTGGCTGTGTTTGACAGTTTGCACATCAAAGTGATCCATTTTTAACCTCCACCAATGAAGTTGGGCAGAGGTCATGTTTTCACCCATGTTTTTGTTTGTTTGTGAACAGCCTGTAACACACAATTTTTCATATATCTTTATGAAATTTTTACATAGGATTCATTTCTCAATAAACAAGGACTAATTTGATTTTCAAGGTCAAAGGTTAAAGTCAGGAAAAATCCCAATCCTTTAACATTGAACGAATTTTCAAAAATGTATATCTCTGTCAAAAGACATCAAATTTTAGATATTTGCAAAATGCAAAGCTTGCACTATTGCCAGTTTCTCCAGTCACAACCACAGAAGCTTATACAGTAACTTTGTCTGGGTGTCTTGGTGGCTTTCCTCACTCTTCTTGCTCAGTCACTCAGTTTTTCAGAACTGTCTACTCCACACAGATTTACCACAGAGTGTCATACTGTTTGTATTTCTTCATAACTGATGTAAATAAAGTCCAAGACATATTCAGTGGCAGATTCACCATCAGAGAGCCTCGACCACAAACGACCACAAAAGACTCCAAGCTGTCGTTGATGTTAAAGGCAGCAACACACAGTATTAAGAACAGGTGCATGTAAACTTTTGATTAGGGTCATTTGGGTCGTTTCTATTGTCATTATTATTTAAAAAGAGGAAACAGTTTTTGACAATAAATGGCTTCATTTACCCACTAACCATGAGAGAAAAAAGTTTTTGTGTCACCATTGATATTCTCTGAAAAATGGCCAAAAAAAAGCAACAAAAACAAATTCTTTCAGGGTATGTAAATGTTTGAGCACAGCTGTATATCAGAGTGTCTTCTTATTTATTTTGACCCAGAGCAGTGCTCTATTGTTTCTTCATTGTCAAAAATCCTTTGGATCAGAAGGACAGCAAAAATTATGCAGCACTGTCAGAATCGATCCCATGACCTTCTTGCTGTGAGGCAACAGTGCTAACCACTAATCCACCATGACATGCTACAATGTACATATTTACCAAAAAAAAACCAAACAAAAAAATACAAACCCAGACTGGGCACACAGACACGGACAGCTGTCAGAACGTCCATGTCAGCAGAAGCAGAACATTCTCCTGAAAACCTGTCAGATGTCTCCTCTAGTCCACCTCAGGATGTTCAGAATCAATAGGAGTAAGCGGGTATAGAAAATAGTTGGATGGATGGATTTCTGCTGATGTTCAAACATGTTATAATAGAGAAGATGCATAAATGATTGTAGACGACATGAAGTCATTGAGGATAAAATCTTGATGTAGATTCTGTTAATTCCTGGATTGTCTCAGTTTTAAGAGTCCACATGACACCGTGGGCAGGATGAAAAAAACCTTCACACATCAAAGCTATTGAATTTTAAAGTCTTTACTTATAAATATAAAATCATAATACAATATACAGTACATATTTATTTATATACACTCACAGAAATATTTAACCCTAACTTTTAAGATTTATGTAATTTTATTACATGACAAATTCCCATTTACTTTTTTTTAGATAATTTTAATACAAACATACCAAATAAACCTTACATGATGCATATTCATTACTGTAATAAATCCTATTTATTTAAAATGCATAATCCTCAGCTTTATGTATTTAGTATTAATAAAATATAATTACTCTAAATTAATAATAATCACAGTATTTATTTAAAATACATAAAGTATATTGTTTGAATTGCATAATAAATATGCTGCCATTTATCTTGTATAGGTAACATAATTATTTCTGTGAGTGCACACACGGGGCACACAGACACTGGGGTCAGGAGAGGCAGAACATCCTCCAGAAGGCCCGAGTCAGGCATCTCCTCCAGGTGGTCCTGGTCTCTGCTTGCACGTCTAAAAATCACACAGAAATATTTGTTAGATTGAATAAAGCAATAAAGATACAAACACTGTGGGAACTGTGGAACATCTGACTCACCAGGCTGGATGGCTGCTGGTTCTACTTCTTCCTCCTGTAGGATGGTGGTGAGGTCCTCAGTCTGGTCCAGGGTTTCCTCGGCCCAGACAACAGGTTCATCTGCCCCATCCATCTCAAGATGGTCCTCTTCCAGGAAGGGATGTCTAAGAACATCAGCAGGTCTGATCCGCTGTTCGTTGTTGAGGCACATCATGTGTTTTAGAAGGTCCACAAACTCACGCCCCTCCTTCTCTGTAGTGTTTGTGTCCATCAGCTGGTGAAGCAAGAAGTCAGAAAGACATGTCACATGAGCCAAATGGCTGGTGGTCATCATAAACACTATAGATCCTGGACAAACCCTCTGTGACATCACCAACAGGTTTTCTTTAAAGGGGTTCTGAAGCTCAAACCATCCGGCTTTTGATGTTTCCATTTTGGTCGTTCTTACTGAACCTAAGACCATTAATGGGTGAAGAGGTGCAGTTATCGAACAAGCCAAAGCTAACGGGCTAACCTTGGTTTGGGTCTTTTATAAATCCATATTTTTACGGACTGGGTGGTGGGTTTCATGATGGGTGGCTTTGGAGCTGATATTAAAACTTCTGACAAGCTTATTGCCTCAGTAACCTGGAATATCTGTGGCACCAACCTGACCCACACGTGCTCATGGTGCCATTATACAAATGAATTAACAAGAAACTTTCACTGGACAGAAAAGCTGACACATACATCCTATATGGTCTTTTAGTGCCATGAACAGCAGAACGATCCATATTATCTCCAAGGGTGCAATTTAGAACTAGAAATTGGAGGGAACAAAGTGCGAAGCCCGCAGGGCCGAAGCCCATAGGCCGGGGTCCGGGGGCCGCTTTAGGCCCCCAGAAGCCAACGGTTTCTAGATAAGCTCAGATGCATTCTGAGCATCCAGAACAGTAATTTTAATGTTTTGAGAAGAACATAAAGTGGACACCATTTGACTTATGCAATTTGAAACTGTAGATATAAGTACTTTATTCTGAGAATAGCCAGCACTGATTTTATTAACATCCTGGTGTAAATAAGGTATCACCACATGTGTAGAACTCAAAAAGAATGATAGGTTGAGTTTTCATTTAAAAAAAAAACAACTGCAATGTGGTAAAATGTATTCATAAATATGAAAGAACAGGCTCTTAATAATTATTAACTATCGCATATTGTATTTTTTTCCTCAAGATTTGTTTTTGCATAAGTTTGAACAAACAACAGATCATAAGTTTAGGATAAATTACTTATCATGAATTTAATTTTTGAAGTGGCACTAATGACAACACATACTGAACATAATTTCACTTGCACAGACTGATTTTGGAGATCAAGCAATAATTGCAGATGGGCTTTCTGAGGTCCCAGATAGCTTTTCTGATTTCCTTTTCTAACTTTCTGAATTTAGTAAATTAGCATATGGTCCATTGATACTTATGTGTAGACACTAGTCCCTAGAGGCAACTATTTTTGGTTTCAAATCTGGGCAAATGCAGTCTCAGAAAATTCAGAATGTGACAAACAAGAAACAGGTTTTGTAAACAAGTCAATGCTGCTAAAAATACAAACTTGCAGAAACAAAGATATTATTCTGACATGGTTTGCACATAAGACTGACATAGCATGTTTCAAGTACACACATATATGTCAGAAGGTGGGGGGGACATACCATATTCTGTTCCCCCTGGTTGAAAAGGGGGGGGACATGCCCCCCCCATCCCCCACCAAATTGTGCCCATGATTATCTCAGATATTTGGAATAAAATGCTCTGGACACAGCTGTCAGTCAAAGTGACCACTCTGCTGATTATTCATAAATTAATGAAGCGGGAACAAGCTGTTTTTTGAACCAGGCTGTAAACATGTCTTCCTGCCACAGTACTTTGTCACGAACTGAACCTTTTGTCTGTTGACACAGCACCAATCAGATGCAGCCATTTCTTCTGTGCCAGTGAGCGACTGTTGGATAAATCATTCTACCCGTTCTGTCTGTTATTGACTTCTTACCCATGTAAAGTTTGAGAATAGGTTGAGAATGGAGAACAGGTTCCATTTTTAACATTCATTCATAAATCCATTTTGGGATTTGACACACTGTGGCATGCATTACTTATTGACACAGTACTGTGGCCGTAGCCACTTCCTTTGACATTTAAACATGCAGCTCAATGCAGTGACTCGCTATAGGAGCCAACCTCAAGTGGCCATTCAAGGAATTGCATGATTTAGTATTTTGGATTTTGTTTCACAACAGGACCAGAGTTTGGGGCTTGGTGGTCACACAGTCAGTGAATTAGACACTGGAAGCAAACATTTGTTGAAGGAAAGACTGAGAGGCCACTAGTGAGCACCTACCTCCATGATGTCCTCCAGACAGGTCAACACAACCTGTCAGAGAATTTGTGACCTGTCTCCATCTTCACCAGTGCAGGAGTCTGCAAAGAGACAGCGTTAGAGTTAACTCTCAGAAAAATGAATGGATGAATGGAAGGATGGATGGATGGATGGATGGATGGTACCTTCAGTGTCCAAGTGTCCTGACCGTCAATACGCTGTCTCTCAAAACAGTGGTTGGTGTGTGGTCCCAACCTGAGGAGGTGATCTGGGGGCAGACCCTGAGTGTCCACGATGAACTTTATCTGAAGAAATCAAACAAAAACATCAAATCTCACTGTGCAAACACGGACTTTTCTTTCACAAATTGTTGCCTTTGCAGGAGCAAATGTTTCTGTGTTTACGAGGGCCACAGATTAATAATAAATCCAGTCTGGACAAAAAAGAACTTACCATATCATAGGGATGTTCTCCAGGATACAGGACCGCTCCAATAGCCAGCTCAGCCACAGACACACCAAGCGCCCACATATCGATTTCTTCTGTGTAGGCCAATCCTAAGTGGACCTCTGGAGCTCTCAGCAAAGAGGAACAGAGCAACATTACACATCATCTACCAAAGGATTCATTTTTCCATCAATTTTCAGGGCAGAAACAAGCAACTCTGTCAAATGTTCTCTGCAGTATTTGGACTTACTGATACCAAAAGGTCCCTGCAAAAGATGGAGGCTCGGAGATCTGCTGAGCCAATCCAAAGTCAATCAGTTTGACCTTGAGTGGCTGATTGTGGTCGACCACCATAATATTCTGGGGCTTTATGTCACAATGAATAACAGCCAGGGTCTGCAGGTGGAGCAGTGCGGTGGCCATCTGCAGTCACACAAACATTTATTGTTGTTAGGAGACAGACCACAACCCCAAATGTCTTACTTTAGTTCCATATATAATGTGGAAGGTTTTTTTTTTTTTAATCAAAAAAAGAAAATCTAACTTACTTGCTGCACAACTGCTCGAAGATCACTGGCGGGAAGAGGGTCATAGTTCATCTCATCCACGTAGTCATGAAGACTCTGGACCAGGAGTTCAAACTTAAGGTAAATGAGGTCTCCATGTGTGAAGGAATCATACCACCTGACAATGTTGGCCTTCTCTGGGTCCAGGGCACGCAGGAGTTCAAGACTGGCAAGCTGTGGAAGACGTGTGAAAAATGATTTATGAAGGTTTACAATTCATGGCTGAAATAAATCTTTGAAAGTAAAGAATGTGACTGTAATTACCTCTTTCTTTGTCTCACTAATAATACTGGGCTTGTTCTTTGAAATTTTGATGGCCACGTCCTGATGGGTCACTTTGTGTCGACACTTGGCCACCTTCCCAAAGTTGCCCTCACCCAGGAACTCCTGCACCATGTAAAATGACTGGAGCACATCACCCTCCTTGACGGGGAAATCATCTATGGGGGGACGAGAGGAGCCGTGAGGCAGAGATCAACACAAAACAGTAAAATACAAGAGCAATCGGAGATTTCTGACGTCCGCCAATCCGGATCTGGACCACCTCCAATATTCAGTGGAGTCTTCTATGCCCTAATATCTATCTGTGGTGCAAATTTAGTGAGAATCTGCAAAGTAGTTTTGACATAATTCTTAAAAGCCTACAAAGAGAAACTTGATCCAGAATCTACATCTGGATCACCTCCAAAATTTAATGTAGTCTTCCATGACCTATTATTTATCTATAGTGAAAATTTGGTGAGAATCTGCAAAGTAGTTTTGACATCCTTCAAAGTTTATAGAAAGTGAAACTTGTTCCAGAATCTGGATCCGGATCACATCTAAAATTTAATGTAGTCTTCCATGGCCTGTTATTTTATCTATAGTGAAAATTTGGTGAGAATCTGCAAAGTAGTTTTGACATCCTTCAAACCTTATAGAAAGTGAAACTTGTTCCAGAATGTGGATCCGGATCACATCTAAAATTTACTGGAGTCTTCCATGGCCTAATATGTATCTGTGGTGAAAATTTCATCAAAATCCGTGCAGTAGTTTTGACATAATCTTGCTAACAGTCAGACAGACCGACAGACAAATAAATAAATAAAATGCTGGTGATTTATTAAGTCCTTAAGGCAAATACTTCTAACTTCATCATCATCAGCTAGCACAAAAAACAAACAAACAAACAAACAAAAAAATTAAAGTTTAATATTCAGAATAACAAGTCAGGACTTTGAACATTTGTCTCACCAGAACCCATCATGAACTTGCTGCTGTTAATGAAGATGTCAATAAACAAATTTCTTCTCAGTGAAGATCAATATACGTCTTTCCTCTTCAACAAACTGCTGCAAACTGAAGAACTAGCGCCACCTGCTGCCTTTATGGATTTCAAGGCTTTGTGACATTTAGCGTAACCCTTAGTAACGACGCTTCTGAGCTCCTACGTCAATTGGACAGTAAAGCAGACAGGCTGATTGTTTGTTTGTGAAGAAACATTTACAAATGTCCTGTAACAGGTTAATGTAGCTTTAAGGACAAAATATTTTATTTTGGTTTTATTTTGAAGTCGTGTTCTGCTCCGTTCGCGAGTGCTTCTCGGACAGCCAATCAGAGAGCGGAAAAAGCACGACAGAGAGCGACGGAAAAACACGAGGGACGGCGGAGAAAACCGGAGAAAGTTTTGGAGGACGTTTGGATTTATATATTTGTCTTTCATGTTGAACGAAGGTTTGGTGAGTTGAAACGTTTCCTCCTTCCATTTTTTTAAATTTTATTATTATTTATTCTAAACAACTATCTGTTGGTGCACAAACTAAGCTAACATGTTGTAAGTGAATTTATATTTGTTATTTAGCTCATTGTGTAAAGTGAATTGCTAAGCTAGGTGTAACAGGCTAACACGGGCCCAATGTCATATGGATTTTATTTTATTTTTCCTGCTTCAAGGACCTGAAATTACATACAGGTGATATGTTTTATCCTATTATTTAATGTTGTTACGTGGAACTGTTTGACTCTGTGGCCTGACACAAATTAAGAACCTAAAGCTTTACTAAATGGACTTGGATTGTCAGGAGAAATTAAGTAATGACTAAAAAGGGTTCCCAAAAACTACAGTTGACAAGAAGGGTTTCATTCTATTGTTTTTTCTACCTGGTTCTTTTATGTAAGATTCTGCCCCTTACCAAAAACCAAAGCATTGTATTCCTCATTTTGAGTTTATTCAAGGTCACGTTAGAAACCAGGACTGGGACGCTCACAGACAGTGTCCATCTGGTGAAAGGTCCCTAAAATGAGTCATACAGCACTTTTTATACCTTGTGGGTGTTAACAATGGGTGTTGTTTCATCTCACATTTGTAATGTTACTGGCTCTCACCAACAGGGGGAGCTCTCCCTGTGTCTGAAACTTGGACACTTGATGAAGTAAAACTTAACTTATATTTCTCAGAACGTCCAAACAAATAACACAAATACTTGATAACATAAAATAAAGAATTAGCACAGATATTATCTGACACTATACTTTCAATAATAGACCCCTGTCTGTTCTGGGTGTGTTTACCCATGATTCCTTGCCATTTTGTGAGGCAGACAATGTAAACATAGAGTGAGCACTGGTGTTGCGGTCTGATTGGTCCCACCCTCCCGCCTTCTTTCACTGTGCATGCATCATTTCGGAGCGTCAGCAGCGATTAACATATTATCACCTTGTTTCTGCTTAAAACTGCACTCCAGTCATCATCCATCTCAGCAACAGATCTCTGAAGCTTTTGGACAACAATCACTTCCACACAAATTCTATGAAACAATGCTGATAATATATATTATATATTTATATATTTACCTGGTAGTCAGGAGGATAATAAAAGACAGGGGAACCAATCAGACTGCAATACCGGTGAGACAATGGTTATTTTGCGTGTGGTGTTCAGATGTACAAACAAATGTCAATGTCGCCCGACTTGAGCTCCCATTCAAACCACCAGTTATGTTTGTATGTTAGTACAGACAGCGGACCATGAAGAAATGTAGATTAAACCTGTTTGTTTTGATTCCATTTCCTACTGAGAAGACTCAGATGAACACAAAACATGAATAAAAAGATGTAATTTTCCTGCAATTTTAGTTTGTCAGTATTTCTGACACTGAATAATTCTGTCGTTATGATGCAGACTAGAGTGTGGATACCCAAACCGGGCCCATTAGGACATGATGGGTTGGGTCAGTATTGCAGACCCAACAGTCCCCCCCTAAGAATTGGTCCACCCTCCCTCCACTGTGCATATGTCATTTGGGACCACAACAGCTCCCAAAGCAATCAAAGGGAATAATTGGGATTATTAACCATCAGATGACAAACCTACCCTTAAATCTGTCTAAAGTCAGTTTTAAGCTGAAATGAGATGGTAATTTGTGATGCTTTGAAATGATGGAGGGGCAGTGAATGCAGCAGGAGTCACTTGCCATGGTTGCTGTGCTATGATTGCTTCCTCCATCTTTTATTTTGAAATAATGCTTTATTTATGTGCAAATGATTGTTGTACAGAAGCTTCAGATATCTGTCACTGAGATAGATGATGGCTAGAGTGCAGTTTGAAGTAGAAATGAGGCGATAATCTTATTATACAGAAAACAAATGTGTTGACAGCTGCAACAGCTTAATGCTAACTTTAACATTGAAAACGCCATAGACATGCTAATGCGTTAGCATCGGTCCCATTTTTAAGTTATAAAATACATCTATCAACTGTTTCAGAAGACCATAACAGGTCAGATGAACATAAAAAGGTAAATATTACTCACAGACATGTGCTCCTTGGGGTATTAGTGGGGAAAATTAAGATTAAGTGAAATAAAACATTGAATCAACAAAGCACCAGATCGAAGCGCTGCTTTGATCTGCGAATCACTGCTTCGATTGGTTCAAGGTTCAAAGCAAAGCCGCGCTACAGAAACAGTTGATTTATATGGAGGAAACGAAACATTCAAAGTTATTTAACAACTAATTGATGACTAAATTAGTTGACAACTATTTTAATAATTGATTAAATTGATTAGTTGTTTCAGCTCTACTAAAGACCTCCTCTTTCTGTCAGATCCCGTTTGGGGGGGGGGGGTGTGTGTGTGTGTGTGTGTGTGTGTGTGTGTGTGTGTGTGTGTGTGTGTGTGTGTGTGTGTGTGTGTGTGTGTGTGTGTGTGTGTGTGTGTGGCAGAGTGCCACCTTGTGCGCCTGGACTAAACCATTGTACAACTGTGCAGGGGTGGAAGGGCCCTCAGATCTTTCATTATTATTGTAGGAGCAGAATTATGTTTTGCAACATTTATACATTCATTCTAATTATATTCTTTTACAACATGAATTGTATGGACATTAATAACATCTTCTTCTTCTTTGTCTTTCGGCTGTTCCCGTTAGGGGTCGCCACAGCAGATCAATGGTTTCCATCTCACCCTGTCCTCTGTATCTTCCTCTGTCACACCAACCACCTGCATGTCCTCTCTCAGCACATCCATGAACCTCCTCTTTGGTCTCCCTCTTCTCCTCCTGCCTGGTGGCTCCATCCTCAGCATCCTTCTCCCTATATACCCTGAGTCCCTCCTCTGCACATGTCCAAACCATCTCAATCTCGCCTCTCTGACTTTGTCTCCAAACCGTCCCACCTGAGCTGTCCCTCTGATATGTTCATTCCTAATCTTGTCCATTCTTGTCACTCCCAAAGAGAATCTCAACATCTTCAGCTCTGCCTCCTGTCTTTTTGTTAGTGCCACTGTCTCTAAACCATACAACATAGCTGGTCTCACTACTGTTTTGTAAACTTTCCCCTTCACTCTTGCTGATATTCTTCGGTCACAAATCACTCCTGCCACCTTTCTCCACCCACTCCACCCTGCCTGCACTCTCTTCTTCACCTCTCTGCCACACTCTCCATTACTTTGAACAGTTGACCCCAAATATTTAAACATCTACTTTCACCACTTCTACTCCTTGTAACTGCACTATTCCACTGGGCTCCCTCTCATTCACACACATGTACTCAGTCTTGCTTCTACTGACTTTCATTCCCCTTCTCTCCAAAGCATATCTCCACCTCTCCAGACTAGACTCAACTTGCTCTCTACTCTCACTACAGATCACAATGTCATCTGCAAACATCATAGTCCATGGGGACTCCTGTCTGATCTCATCTGTCAACCTGTCCATCACCACTGCAACAAGAAAGGACTCGGAGCTGATCCTTGGTGTAATCCCACCTCCACCTTGAATGAGTCTGTCATTCCGACTGCGCATCTCACCGCTGTCACACTATTCTTGTACATGTCCTGCACTACCCTAACATACTTCTCTGCCACTCCAGACTTCCTCATACAATGCCACAACTCTTCTCTTGGCACCCTATCATAAGCTTTTTCTAAGTCCACAAACACACAATGTAACTCTTTCTGTCCTTCTCTGTACTTTTCCAACAGTATTCTCAGAGCAGACATTGCATCTGTAGTGCTCTTTCTCGGCATGAAACCATATTGCTGCTCACAGATCTTCACCTGTTTTCTAAGCCTAGCTTCTGCTACTCTTTCCCATAACTTCATGCTGTGGCTGATCAGTTTTATGCCTCTGTAGTTACTGCAGCTCTGCACATCACCCTTGTTCTTGAAAATAGGAACCAGCACACTTCGTCTCCACTCCTCAGGCATCCTCTCACTTTCCAAGATTTTATTAAACAATCTGGTTAGAAACTCTACTGCCATCTCTCCTAGACATTTCCATGCCTCCATTGGAATGTCATCTGGACCAACTGCCTTTCAATCAACTCAACTTTCAATCAACTTTTTTCTTATATAGCGCCAAATCACAACAAACAGTTGCCCCAAGGCGCTCCATATTGTAAGGCAAGGCCATACAATAATTATGAAAAACCCCAACGGTCAAAACGACCCCCTATGAGCAAGCACTTGGCAACAGTGGGAAGGAAAAACTCCCTTTTAACAGGAAGAAACCTCCAGCAGAACCAGGCTCAGGGAGGGGCAGTCTTCTGCTGAGACTGGTTGGGGCTGAGGGAAAAAAACAGGAAAAAGACATGCCGTGAAGGGAGGCAGAGATCGATCACTAATGATTAAATGCAGAGTGATGCATACGGAGCAAAAAGAGAAAGAAACAGTGCATCATGGGAACCCCCCACAATCTACGTCTAAAGCAGCATAACCAAGGGATGGTCCAGGGTCACCCGATCCAGCCCTAACTATAAGCCTTAGCGAAAAGGAAAGTTTTAAGCCTAATCTTAAAGTAGAGAGGGTATCTGTCTCCCTGATCTGAATTGGGAGCTGGTTCCACAGGAGAGGAGCCTGAAAGCTGAAGGCTCTGCCTCCCATTCTACTCTTACAAACCCTAGGAACTACAAGTAAGCCCGCAGTCTGAGAGCAAAGCGCTCTAATGGGGTAATATGGTACTACGAGGTCCCTAAGATAAGATGGGAGCTGATTATTCAAAACCTTATAAGTAAGAAGAAGAATTTTAAATTCTATTCTAGAATTAACAGGAAACCAATGAAGAGAGGCCAACACGGGTGAGATATGCTCTCTCCTGCTAGTCCCCGTCAGTACTCTAGCTGTAGCATTCTGAACCAACTGAAGGCTTTTTAGGGAACTTTTAGGACAACCTGATAATAATGAATTACAATAGTCCAGCCTAGAGGAAATAAATGCATGAATTAGTTTTTCAGCATCACTCTGAGACAAGACCTTTCTGATTTTAGAGATATTGCGTAAATGCAAAAAGGCAGTCCTACATATTTGTTTAATATGCGCTTTGAATGACATATCCTGATCAAAAATGACTCCAAGATTTCTCACAGTATTACTAGAGATCAGGGAAATGCCATCCAGAGTAACGATCTGGTTAGACACCATGCTTCTAAGATTTGTGGGGCCAAGTACAATAACTTCAGTTTTATCTGAGTTTAAAAGCAGGAAATTAGAGGTCATCCATGTCTTTATATCTGTAAGACAATCCTGCAGTTTAGCTAATTGGTGTGTATCCTCTGGCTTCATGGATAGATAAAGCTGGGTATCATCTGCGTAACAATGAAAATTTAAGCAATACCGTCTAATAATACTGCCTAAGGGAAGCATGTATAAAGTGAATAAAATTGGTCCTAGCACAGAACCTTGTGGAACTCCATAATTAACTTTAGTCTGTGAAGAAGATTACAATTTACATGAACAAACTGTAATCTATTAGACAAATATGATTCAAACCACCGCAGCGCAGTGCCTTTAATACCTATGACATGCTCTAATCTCTGTAATAAAATTTTATGTTCAACAGTATCAAAAGCAGCACTGAGGTCCAACAGAACAAGCACAGAGATAAGTCCACTGTCCGAAGCCATAAGAAGATCATTTGTAACCTTCACTAATGCTGTTTCTGACTGAAACTCTTCAAATAGACCATTCCTCTGCAGGTGATCAGTTAACTGTTTTACAACTACCCTCTCAAGAATCTTTGAGAGAAAGGAAGGTTGGAAATTGGCCTATAATTAGCTAAGATAGCTGGATCAAGTGATGGCTTTTTAAGTAATGGTTTAATTACTGCCACCTTAAAGGCCTGTGGTACATAACCAACTAACAAAGATAGATTGATCATATTTAAGATTGAAGCATTAAATAATGGTAGGACTTCCTTGAGCAGCCTGGCAGGAATGGGGTCCAATAAACATGCCGATGGATTGGGCGAAGCAACCAATGAAAATAACTCAGACAGAACAACCGGAGAGAAAGAGTCTAACCAAATACCGGCATCACTGAAAGCAGCCAAAGATAACGATACATCTTTGGGATGGTTATGAGTAATTTTTTCTCTAATAGTCAAAATTTTGTTAGCAAAGAAAGTCATGAAGTCATTACTAGTTAAAGTTAATGGAATACTCAGCTCAATAGAGCTCTGACTCTTTGTCAGCCTAGCTACAGTGCTGAAAAGAAACCTGAGGTTATTCTTATTTTCTTCAATTAGTGATGAGTAGAAAGATGTCCTAGCTTTATGGAGGGCTTTTTTATAGAGCAACAAACTCTTTTTCCAGGCTAAGTGAAGATCTTCTAAGTTAGTGAGACGCCATTTCCTCTCCAACTTACGGGTTATCTGCTTTAAGCTACGAGCTTAAAGCAGCTTAAAGCTTTAAGCTTTCCACTCTTCATCCTCTTCATAGCAGCCCTCACTTCTTCCTTGCTAATCTGTCCCTTTGTCTGGCCAGTCGGTACAAGTCCTTTTCTCCTTCCTTACTATTCAACTTCTTGTACAGCTCGCAATATGCCTTTTCCTTTGCTTTTGCCACGTCTCTTCTCGCCTTACGCCGCATCTCCTTGTACTCCTGTCTACTTTCTTCATCTCTCCGACTATCCCAAAACTTTTTCGCCAACCTCTTTCTCCTTATGCTTTCCTGGACCTCTTCATTCCACCACCAAGTCTCCTTGTCTTCCTTCCACTGTCCAGATATCATACCCAGTACTGCCCTAGCTGTCTCCCTCACCACATCTGCAGTACTTTTCCAGTTGTCCAAAATTGCTTCCCCTCCAACTAGTGCTTCTCTCACCTGCTCGCTAAATTTCACACAACAGTCTTCCTCCTTCAGCTTTCACCATCTGATCCTTTGTTGAGCTCTCACTCTCTTCTTCTTCTTTACCTCTAAAGTCATCCTACAAACAACCATCCTATGCTGTCTAGTGACACTCTCTCCTGCTACCACCTTACAGTCTGTGATTTCTTTTAGTTTGCATCTCCTATAAAGAATGTAGTCCACCTGTGTGCACCTTCCTCCACTCTTATGTTACCCTGTGCTCCTCCCTTTTCTTAAAGTAGGTATTCACCACAGCCATTTCCATCCTTTTGCAAAATCAACTACCATCTGTCCTTCCCCATTCCTATCCTTGATACCATATCTACCCATTACTTCCTCATCACCTCTGTTCCCTTCACCAACATGCCCATTGAAGTCTGCTCCTATCACCACTCTTTCATGCTTGGGCACACTCTCCACCACCTCGTCTAACACACTCCAGAAATCTTCTTTCTCCTTCATCACACAACCTACCTTTGGGGCATATGCACTGATGATATTCATCATCACCCCTTCAATTTCCAACTTCACACTCATCACCCTGTCAGACACTCGCTTAACCTCCAACACACTTTTAACAAACTCTTCCTTTAAAATGATCCCAACACCATTTCTCTTCCTGTCCTCACCATGGTACAACAACTTGTACCCACCGCCGATGCTCCTGCTCTTACTTCCCTTCCACTTGGTCTCTTGCACACACAATATGTCTACCTTTCTCCTCTCCATCATACCAGCCAGCTCTCTCCCTTTACCAGTCATACTACCAACATTCAAAGTCCCCACTCTCACTTCCACCCTTCTAGTTTTCTTCTTCTCCCGCTGTTCGTGGCAAGGTTTTCCTCCTCTTCTTCGTCGTCTTCGCCCAGCAGTAGCCCAATTTCCACCTGCACCCTGTTGGGCAATAGCACCGGTGGCGGACGTTGTTAACCCGGGCCGCGACCGATCCGGTATGGGAATTCGATTCTGAGTCTGCATAGTTGGGTTGGCTTGTTTTACGCTTGAAGCCCTTCCTGACGCAACCCTCCTCATTTATCCGGGCTTGAGACCGGCACTCAGAATGTACTGGCTGCACACCCCATGTGGCTGAGTTATGGACATTAATAACATGCAACACAAAAATGTATTTCATGCCAGTTTTTCGTGACCCCCACCCCCACCCCCATGCTCTGGGCCCTGGGTACATAGTACCCTTTGCCCACCCCCAGTCCGACGCCCCTGCAGAAATCCAACCTAGACAACCTCATTTTTTCATTTAAATTCAGTTCAGAAAACTACAGCATTCAGACTAGGTCTAGTGCCTTGTCCTTGGTTGTCCCCTCGGTCGGGTCCTTTGGGGCAACATCCTTTTCTTCTCCTGGTCATCAGGAGATACTTGATCTACAAACAAAATCCTGCAAGAAAAAAAAATGGATTTTAAAAATAGGGTCAAACAATTTTCCCTGATGGTCAACAGTTTTACTGATAACTTTTTAGACTTTATTTAAAAATATACTGCAAATACAGTTTTAATAATATGTTAATACTTTTATTATGTCCTGTTGTGTTTATAAGACAGTAGTGAGACCAGCTATGTTGTATTGCTGAGAGACGGTGACACCAACACAAAGACAGGAGGCGGAGCTGAAGACGTTGTGATTCTATTTGGGAGTGACGAGAATGGACAGGATTAGGATTAAACATATCTGAGGGAGGGCTCAGGTGGACGGTTTGGAGACAAAGTCAGAGAGGTGAGATTGAGATGGTTTGGATGTGCAGATGAGGGAGCCAGGTTATATAGAGAGAAGGATGCTGAGGATGGAGTCACCAGGCAGGAGGAGAAAACAGAGGCCAAACCTGCCCCCCCCCCCTTCCAACCATCCCTGCTGAAGCCACTTTTGTCTTTGAACCCAATCTGCACCCCCCCCCCCCCACTATAGCCTGCTCACAACAACAACCCCCCACTGCTTCTCTGACTATGACCCCCCCCCCCCCCCCCCCCCCCCCGACCACAACAGATCTTCCTCAAGGAGCTTCACATGATGATGTTTTAAAGGCAATTTCGATGTGGTTGCACAAATGAGTTTTGATCATTTTTATAGTCAAAATCACTGAAATCCTGTATTTCCTGTTGAAATCCAACAGAGAGACAAGAGATGAGACAGTGATGAGTCTCTCCTCAGATTGTGTAACCCCTCACAAAGTGGACTGAGCGTGTGCTTGTTGACATTTCTTTGTATGTTTCCAATATCATGTCTGAAGACACTTTTATTTGTCTTAATTTCCATAGTGTTCTGTAATGTATTTTACATATGTGTGTGTGTGTGTGTCATATTTATGTCTTGCTCATCTGATATAGTTGGCTATGTACCACAGGCTTTTAAGGTGGCAGTAATTAAACCATTACTTAAAAAGCCATCACTTGACCCAGCTATCTTAGCTAATTATAGGCCAATCTCCAACCTTCCTTTTCTCTCAAAAATTCTTGAAAGGGTAGTTGTAAAACAGCTAACTGATCATCTGCAGAGGAATGGTCTATTTGAAGAGTTTCAGTCAGGTTTTAGAATTCATCATAGTACAGAAACAGCATTAGTGAAGGTTACAAATGATCTTCTTATGGCCTCAGACAGTGGACTCATCTCTGTGCTTGTTCTGTTAGACCTCAGTGCTGCTTTTGATACTGTTGACCATAAAATTTTATTACAGAGATTAGAGCATGCCATAGGTATTAAAGGCACTGCGCTGCGGTGGTTTGAATCATATTTGTCTAATAGATTACAATTTGTTCATGTAAATGGGGAATCTTCTTCACAGACTAAAGTTAATTATGGAGTTCCACAAGGTTCTGTGCTAGGACCAATTTTATTCACTTTATACATGCTTCCCTTAGGCAGTATTATTAGACGGTATTGCTTAAATTTTCATTGTTACGCAGATGATACCCAGCTTTATCTATCCATGAAGCCAGAGGACACACACCAATTAGCTAAACTGCAGGATTGTCTTACAGACATAAAGACATGGATGACCTCTAATTTCCTGCTTTTAAACTCAGATAAAACTGAAGTTATTGTACTTGGCCCCACAAATCTTAGAAACATGGTGCCTAACCAGATCCTTACTGTGGATGGCATTACCCTGACCTCTAGTAATACTGTGAGAAATCTTGGAGTCATTTTTGATCAGGATATGTCATTCAAAGCGCATATTAAACAAATATGTAGGACTGCTTTTTTGCATTTACGCAATATCTCTAAAATCAGAAAGGTCTTGTCTCAGAGTGATGCTGAAAAACTAATTCATGCATTTATTTCCTCTAGGCTGGACTATTGTAATTCATTATTATCAGGTTGTCCTAAAAGTTCCCTAAAAAGCCTTCAGTTAATTCAAAATGCTGCAGCTAGAGTACTGACGGGGACTAGAAGGAGAGAGCATATCTCACCCATATTGGCCTCTCTTCATTGGCTTCCTGTTAATTCTAGAATAGAATTTAAAATTCTTCTTCTTACTTATAAGGTTTTGAATAATCAGGTCCCATCTTATCTTAGGGACCTCGTAGTACCATATCACCCCAATAGAGCGCTTCGCTCTCAGACTGCAGGCTTACTTGTAGTTCCTAGGGTTTGTAAGAGTAGAATGGGAGGCAGAGCCTTCAGCTTTCAGGCTCCTCTCCTGTGGAACCAGCTCCCAATTCAGATCAGGGAGACCGACACCCTCTCTACTTTTAAGATTAGGCTTAAAACTTTCCTTTTTGCTAAAGCTTATAGTTAGGGCTGGATCAGGTGACCCTGAACCATCCCTTAGTTATGCTGCTATAGACGTAGACTGCTGGGGGGTTCCCATGATGCACTGTTTCTTTCTCTTTTTGCTCTGTATGCACCACTCTGCATTTAATCATTAGTGATTGATCTCTGCTCCCCTCCACAGCATGTCTTTTTCCTGGTTCTCTCCCTCAGCCCCAACCAGTCTCAGCAGAAGACTGCCCCTCCCTGAGCCTGGTTCTGCTGGAGGTTTCTTCCTGTTAAAAGGGAGTTTTTCCTTCCCACTGTAGCCAAGTGCTTGCTCATAGGGGGTCGTTTTGACCGTTGGGGTTTTACATAATTATTGTATGGCCTTGCCTTACAATATAAAGCGCCTTGGGGCAACTGTTTGTTGTGATTTGGCGCTATATAAAAAAATTGATTGATTGATTGATATAAATCCACAAGGAAAAAGATTTGAGGCAGCCTGGATTTTCTTTAAAAAAGACCTGAAAGTTCAGCTCCATTTTGGCAGAAGGTCCATCTGAGATGAAGCCTGGATTTGATGATTTGGTGAAAGAAAATCCTCCTCTGTATCACTTCATCATGAAGCTGTATAACTGGAGATACAAAATGCAAAACATGCACTGTGCACAATTTCTCCAATCACAGCCACAGAAGCCTGTAACTTCTTCTGGGTTGTCTTGGTGGCTTTCCTCACTCTTCTCCTTCTTGCACAGTCAGTTTTTCAGAACTGTCTGCTTCATACAGATTTACCATCGAGTACCATACTGTTTGTATTTCTTAATAATCGATGTAAATATAGTCAAAAACACATTCAGTGACTTGGAAATGTTCATGTGTTCATCCCCTGACTTGTCTGAAAATAAAAAAAATGGCAATAAAACTGATTATTTCCAGGTATTATACCAAAGTGTTCCATCATCTTGGTTTTTATATTTTTAATTAATTTATATCAAGTTGTAGAGATTTGCTTTCAGTTTTAGTTTAAGGAAAATAATTTTAGAAGTTTCTTTATTTATTTATTTTTGTATTTTTTGTATTAGAAATGGCATAAACAAATTAAAATATGTGAAATACCAAGTGTTCCAGTACTTTTGGAGGGCAGCTCTTCTGTGACGTTCATGTCATCATCAGAGCCTCAAAAAAATCAGTAACTGATTGATGTCAGAAGAATCTGTGCTTTAAATTCACCTCCGTCCCCCAATTGTCTTTTTAATATCAGATGATGTGTCTTCAGTCCTCTGTGCCACAGTGTTATGAGACAAACAAACATCAGAAGTTTGTTGCTTCTTCTCAGGGCAAATGTTCTCCACCAATGGTGTGGCACAGTTTTTGTTAAACTCTGCCTCTGTTAATGGTTTGTCATGTTTAGTGATGAAGTTGGTCACTTCCCAGCCTGATTTGGTGATGTTTTCATCATATGTCCACTTGAGGTAAGGGTGATTCTTTAACTACGGGCACTATTGGCCTTGTAAATGTAATTTCCACCACACCATTGCCTTACAATATAAAGCGCCTTGTGGCAACTGTTTGTTGTGATTTGGCGCTATATACATGTGCTCTGATGTCACTGTTTATCTCCATAGAAACTACCCAAACAATCTTTCATACAAACTGTTTAAAGGGACATTACAATGTTGTGGTGGAAATTACGGCAATAGTGTGGGACAACTACATTTTGTTTAAAAAAATCACAACAGTTGTATGACATTGAATACCCCAATTATGTTTTGATTATTTTACTGATATTTTATTCAGAGATATTTTAAAACATTAGAAAAAACGTTTCTTTACCATTCATTTTTATCATTGAAGATCAAAAGTCTGGGTGTGGGACAAGCACAAAACGGCAATATTTGCATATAATGATGCTGAAAAAAGGTGAAAAAGTCATCATAGACTACTAGAACAAATTTCTTAACACACTTTCATTGTAAAGATAACTATAAAAGTGTGAAATTTCCCCTTTTTTCTGTTTTTCATACAATATGATCAAAAAACATAAGTGCCCGTGGCCAAGTGGTTAATGTGCTTGGTTTCAGTTCAGAAGGTTCCGGGTTCAAATCCCACCCCTGCCACATTTCTCCATGTAATGTGGAGTTGCGTCAGGAAGGGCATCCGGCGTAAAACTTGTGCCAATTCAACATGCAGATCCACATTGGATTTGCTGTGGCGACCCCGAGTGCAAACAAGGGAGCAGCCGAAGGGACTTACTAGTCTAAGAATCACCCGTAAGCGGATTTTCAGCGTAGAGCAGAAAGGAAGTAATTTTGACACAAGTTGAGGCAACGTAACGGTACTTAACATGACTGGATGCCACACCCACACAATATAACGCTACACGACGCCAATTTCTGATTCCTGCTGTGCTCCATTGTTGTTGAGCTATAAATCACAAGCCTGGCTGCAGCTCCTCTGCACTCTCACCTCCTCATAAGTTCTCTCATGATTGTGTTAAATAAAGTCCATCAACTTCTGCTCACAGACAGGTCACCAGGTAGAGGACATGTCCACATCCAATGTCCCCACGGAGGACATCTCCACATCCACTCATGGAATAAATGTAAATAACTTCTCATAACTGTTGATTTATAGCTTGTAGTGCAACTAAACTCACATCACACATTATTGAACTCCCTCTGGTTGTACTACAGCACTTAGATTGTAAAGATGTACGATGATATAATTTTGAAGATTTTTTTTTTACAGTAATAAATTTGAATAAAATCTCAATAACATTTTATTTGAAGCTTGTAGTGCAACCAAACTCACATCACACATTGAGCTCACTCTGGTTGTACAACTGCACTCAGTTTCAAAAAATGTCTTTTTGCATATTTTTGAAGAATTTTTCATTTTTTAAATATTCAATAGCGTCATCGTTATAAGGTGACTTGAGATGGAGAAACTTTCAACGGAAAGTAATAAGTACGGTGGGATGGATGGTCTCGTTCAGCCATACTTTATTATGAAATATATGGATATGATCCAAATATTTACAGATGGATCTAAAGATCCAGTTACAGAAAAGACAGACACAGCGGTTTACATTCCCCAATTTGATAAGTTGATATTGATAATAAAAAGACCATTTAGCTGCCTTTTCTGTGGAATTGTTGGGAAATTTTTCTTGCACTGTGGTGGGTAGAAGAGCTGAAGTTTTGTCACCAGATCATCTGTTCAGATTCAATGGCAGCATTAATCCACATTTCAAATGACAAATCTGTTTGCAGGTCAAACCTGATCAGTGAGATTCTTCAAAGCCGATTTAAACTACAACAGAATATTTCAGTATGTTTCATGTGGGTTCCATTTCATTCTGATACTGAGGACAATGAAACAGTAGATCAGCTGGTAAAAGCAGCTCTGAAATCAGAAACACAAATCAATATTCCACTTAGTAAATCTGAAGTCAAAACGATCATCAAGACAGAAATGAACAAAGTGTGACAAAAGCAACAGGACAGAGAATCTAAGGGTCAGTTTTTATATAAAATTCAGGGACAGGTTGTATCAAGGAGACAGGAGAGATGGAGTCACAGGGAAGAAGAAGTAATCACACGACTACGTACAGATCACACAGGTTTAAATCAAACTCTCAACATCATTTGAAAACATGAAACCGGTCAGTGTTTGAGATGCAGCAGAAGAGACGGCTGAGCACGTGTTACTGAAGTGACAAGAACATAACAGACAAAGAAGAATTCTATTAGACAATGACAGAACACCAGGACACAACAGTTTAACACTCAAGGGGTTACTTTCTTTTTCTACACTGATACCACCAGCTTGGAGGCGTATTATCATATTTAAATGGAACAGAGTTATTCAACAGAATATAGTACAGTGTAATTTCCTCCACCTTTTTTTTTCTCCCCCTCCCTTATCAACCACATTTCCTCATTAATATAACATACATCAGACTTCATTAATGCTCCTCAGCCCAACAGTTGGTGGCAGTAATGCATCATGTCGGTTTCCAAAACGCCAAAAAAAAAAACTCGATAGAAGAAGAAGAATCCAACGAAGAAGAACTTTCCTTTTGGCGGGCGAGGCTAAAGCTGCAATTTTGTGGGCATTGTGGTGGCTTGAGGAAAGTGGAGTCAAGAGTGCAGCGATTTGCACTGACTCTTTGTCATCTCTGATGGCTCTGGAAGGAGGTGAGGGTTGTAAAGCTTGACCAGACATTATTGATGAAATTTTGATTACGATATACAGGTGGTGTGTTTTGACGTGGCTTTTCTGTGGGTGCCTGCTCATGTTGGAGTTGAAGGCAATGAAATTGCAGATGGCCTCGCTAAAGCAAGCTTGAAAGAAGTGAACGTTCATTTTAATGTGCCTTTTGGGAGAACTGAGTGTCGCTCTTTTGTTATGGATGCCATATGGCTTTTGAATACCCTGACATTTGACCCTTGCCTCTACTGGTGGTTGGCTCTCACTGCGGTATTGTATCACTTCCTGTTCCGGAGCACAGCTGTGTTTTTCTGTATCTGTTAGCTGTTTAATCTGCGCAGTTAGATTGATCTAGTTATCTAGATTACGATTTGTTTCCCAGTGTAATCTTTACGTGCCTTAACTAAAGCACTCCTTCTGCTGAATCACCTCTAAATTATTTACACATTATTCACTTTGCGTGTTTTTAGGAATCCGCTAGCTTAGCGTAGCTACTAGCTCTTAGCCGATTTAGCATGGCGGCTTCTCCTGTCTCTCCCGCACTTTTCTGCTCTGGGTGTGAAATGTTTAGTTATTCCTCGGCCTCCTTTAGCAGTAACGGTACTTGTAATAAGTGTAGCTTATTCGTAGCTTTGGAGGCCAGGCTGGGCGAATTGGAGACTCAGCTCCGCACCGTGGAAAATTCTACAGCTAGCCAGGCCCCTGTAGTCGGTGCGGACCAAGGTAGATTAGCCGCCGTTAGTTACCCCCTGGCAGATCCCGAGCAGCCGGGAAAGCAGGCCGACTGGGTGACTGTGAGGAGGAAGCGTAGTCCTAAACAGAAGCCCTGTGTACACCGCCAACCCGTTCACATCTCTAACCGTTTTTCCCCACTCGACGACACACCCGCTGAGGATCAAACTCTGGTTATTGGCGACTCTGTTTTGCGAAATGTGAAGTTAGCGACACCAGCAACCATAGTCAATTGTCTTCCGGGGGCCAGAGCAGGCGACATCGAAGGAAATTTGAAACTGCTGGCTAAGGCTAAGCGTAAATTTGGTAAGATTGTAATTCACGTCGGCAGTAATGACACCCGGTTACGCCAATCGGAGGTCACTAAAATTAACATTAAATCGGTGTGTAACTTTGCAAAAACAATGTCGGACTCTGTAGTTTTCTCTGGGCCCCTCCCCAATCAGACCGGGAGTGACATGTTTAGCCGCATGTTCTCCTTGAATTGCTGGCTGTCTGAGTGGTGTCCAAAAAATGAGGTGGGCTTCATAGATAATTGGCAAAGCTTCTGGGGAAAACCTGGTCTTGTTAGGAGAGACGGCATCCATCCCACTTTGGATGGAGCAGCTCTCATTTCTAGAAATCTGGCCAATTTTCTTAAATCCTCCAAACCGTGACTATCCAGGGTTGGGACCAGGAAGCAGAGTTGTAGTCTTACACACCTCTCTGCAGCTTCTCTCCCCCTGCCATCCCCTCATTACCCCATCCCCGTAGAGACGGTGCCTGCTCCCAGACTACCAATAACCAGCAAAAATCTATTTAAGCATAAAAATTCAAAAAGAAAAAATAATATAGGACCTTCAACTGCACCACAGACTAAAACAGTTAAATGTGGTCTATTAAACATTAGGTCTCTCTCTTCTAAGTCCCTGTTGGTAAATGATATAATAATTGATCAACATATTGATTTATTCTGCCTTACAGAAACCTGGTTACAGCAGGATGAATATGTTAGTTTAAATGAGTCAACACCCCCGAGTCACACTAACTGTCAGAATGCTCGTAGCATGGGCCGAGGGGGAGGATTAGCAGCAATCTTCCATTCCAGCTTATTAATTAATCAAAAACCCAGACAGAGCTTTAATTCATTTGAAAGCTTGACTCTTAGTCTTGTCCATCCAAATTGGAAGTCCCAAAAACCAGTTTTATTTGTTATTATCTATCGTCCACCTGGTTGTTACTGTGAGTTTCTCTGTGAATTTTCAGACCTTTTGTCTGACTTAGTGCTTAGCTCAGATAAGATAATTATAGTGGGCGATTTTAACATCCACACAGATGCTGAGAATGACAGCCTCAACACTGCATTTAATCTATTATTAGACTCTATTGGCTTTGCTCAAAAAGTAAATGAGTCCACCCACCACTTTAATCATATCTTAGATCTTGTTCTGACTTATGGTATGGAAATAGAAGACTTAACAGTATTCCCTGAAAACTCCCTTCTGTCTGATCATTTTTTAATAACATTTACATTTACTCTGATGGACTACCCAGCAGTAGGGAATAAGTTTCATTACACTAGAAGTCTTTCAGAAAGCGCTGTAACTAGGTTTAAGGATATGATTCCTTCTTTATGTTCTCTAATGCCATATACCAACACAGTGCAGAGTAGCTACCTAAACTCTGTAAGTGAGATAGAGTATCTTGTCAATAGTTTTACATCCTCATTGAAGACAACTTTGGATGCTGTAGCTCCTCTAAAAAAGAGAGCTTTAAATCAGAAGTGCCTGACTCCGTGGTATAACTCACAAACTCGTAGCTTAAAGCAGATAACCCGTAAGTTGGAGAGGAACTGGCGTCTCACTAATTTAGAAGATCTTCACTTAGCCTGGAAAAAGAGTCTGTTGCTCTATAAAAAAGCCCTCCATAAAGCTAGGACATCTTTCTACTCATCACTAATTGAAGAAAATAAGAACAACCCCAGGTTTCTTTTCAGCACTGTAGCCAGGCTGACAAAGAGTCAGAGCTCTATTGAGCTGAGTATTCCATTAACTTTAACTAGTAATGACTTCATGACTTTCTTTGCTAACAAAATTTAACTATTAGAGAAAAAATTACTCATAACCATCCCAAAGACGTATCGTTATCTTTGGCTGCTTTCAGTGATGCCGGTATTTGGTTAGACTCTTTCTCTCCGATTGTTCTGTCTGAGTTATTTTCATTAGTTACTTCATCCAAACCATCAACATGTTTATTAGACCCCATTCCTACCAGGCTGCTCAAGGAAGCCCTACCATTATTTAATGCTTCGATCTTAAATATGATCAATCTATCTTTGTTAGTTGGCTATGTACCACAGGCTTTTAAGGTGGCAGTAATTAAACCATTACTTAAAAAGCCATCACTTGACCCAGCTATCTTAGCTAATTATAGGCCAATCTCCAACCTTCCTTTTCTCTCAAAAATTCTTGAAAGGGTAGTTGTAAAACAGCTAACTGATCATCTGCAGAGGAATGGTCTATTTGAAGAGTTTCAGTCAGGTTTTAGAATTCATCATAGTACAGAAACAGCATTAGTGAAGGTTACAAATGATCTTCTTATGGCCTCGGACAGTGGACTCATCTCTGTGCTTGTTCTGTTAGACCTCAGTGCTGCTTTTGATACTGTTGACCATAAAATTTTATTACAGAGATTAGAGCATGCCATAGGTATTAAAGGCACTGTGCTGCGGTGGTTTGAATCATATTTGTCTAATAGATTACAATTTGTTCATGTAAATGGGGAATCTTCTTCACAGACTAAAGTTAATTATGGAGTTCCACAAGGTTCTGTGCTAGGACCAATTTTATTCACTTTATACATGCTTCCCTTAGGCAGTATTATTAGACGGTATTGCTTAAATTTTCATTGTTACGCAGATGATACCCAGCTTTATCTATCCATGAAGCCAGAGGACACACACCAATTAGCTAAACTGCAGGATTGTCTTACAGACATAAAGACATGGATGACCTCTAATTTCCTGCTTTTAAACTCAGATAAAACTGAAGTTATTGTACTTGGCCCCACAAATCTTAGAAACATGGTGTCTAACCAGATCCTTACTGTGGATGGCATTACCCTGACCTCTAGTAATACTGTGAGAAATCTTGGAGTCATTTTTGATCAGGATATGTCATTCAAAGCGCATATTAAACAAATATGTAGGACTGCTTTTTTGCATTTACGCAATATCTCTAAAATCAGAAAGGTCTTGTCTCAGAGTGATGCTGAAAAACTAATTCATGCATTTATTTCCTCTAGGCTGGACTATTGTAATTCATTATTATCAGGTTGTCTTAAAAGTTCCCTAAAAAGCCTTCAGTTAATTCAAAATGCTGCAGCTAGAGTACTGACGGGGACTAGAAGGAGAGAGCATATCTCACCCATATTGGCCTCTCTTCATTGGCTTCCTGTTAATTCTAGAATAGAATTTAAAATTCTTCTTCTTACTTATAAGGTTTTGAATAATCAGGTCCCATCTTATCTTAGGGACCTCGTAGTACCATATCACCCCAATAGAGCGCTTCGCTCTCAGACTGCAGGCTTACTTGTAGTTCCTAGGGTTTGTAAGAGTAGAATGGGAGGCAGAGCCTTCAGCTTTCAGGCTCCTCTCCTGTGGAACCAGCTCCCAATTCAGATCAGGGAGACAGACACCCTCTCTACTTTTAAGATTAGGCTTAAAACTTTCCTTTTTGCTAAAGCTTATAGTTAGGGCTGGATCAGGTGACCCTGAACCATCCCTTAGTTATGCTGCTATAGACGTAGACTGCTGGGGGGTTCCCATGATGCACTGTTTCTTTCTCTTTTTGCTCTGTATGCACCACTCTGCATTTAATCATTAGTGATTGATCTCTGCTCCCCTCCACAGCATGTCTTTTTCCTGGTTCTCTCCCTCAGCCCCAACCAGTCCCAGCAGAGGACTGCCCCTCCCTGGGCCTGGTTCTGCTGGAGGTTTCTTCCTGTTAAGAGGGAGTTTTTCCTTCCCACTGTAGCCAAGTGCTTGCTCACAGGGGGTCGTTTTGACCGTTGGGGTTTTACATAATTATTGTATGGCCTTGCCTTACAATATAAAGCGCCTTGGGGCAACTGTTTGTTGTGATTTGGCGCTATATAAAAAAATTGATTGATTGATTGATAGGAAAGCAGTGGCAGCAAATGTGGGATGCTGAAATTAGGGGAAGAAAGTCTTATGGTATTGTTCCTTCAGTTAATGGCGCCATTATAAGATCTGGCCTCTCTCGGCAGGATGATGTCAAGCTGACTCGTCTCCAGCTGGGCCATTGTGGGTTGGCTAGTGGACTGTTCCTCATTGGAAAACACAAAGATGGTTTTTGTGAATTTTGTGATGTCCCTGAAATGGTGACTCATTTTATTTTGCATTGTTCTGCTTATGCAGAGCAAAGAAAAGATATGTTCTGTGTGCTTTCATCTTTGGGAATTAACACCTTTTCCCTGAGGACCTTTCTAGGTCAAGGAGCTTCCCCTAAAGAGAGGGCAATGGCAGTCATAAATTTTCTGAGGAGCACAGGGTATTACAATAAAGTATAGGGTAGATAATGCATTGCGTTTTCTAGGTGCACTTTCTGACAAGTGGGGGGCAGCAATGCACTAGCCGTGCCTAGTCTGCCGGAAATAAAAAGAAGAAGAAGAAGAAGGCGAGGCTAAAGCTAGGTAGCTGGAGACGCTGGAAACTCTTCTCTGAACAGATCAAACTTCACTCTGTGAGCCTCGAATATGTTTTTTGAAGAGCTCCAGAAGCAAAAAGGTCGACAGTAACCTGGAAGAAGAAGAAAAGGTGAAGTTAGCGTGAAAAGGTGGAAGAGCTGAGTTGTTGAAACAGCGGCTAACTGCTGCTAATGCTGAGATATATGAGTTGGTAGAAACAAACAGATCGCAGAGCAGCAAGAAGACACGAGTGGATTTAAAGAAGAGAAGAAACTAGTCAGCGTGCTGGAAGCTGTTTTCAAGCCTGAAGTTCTCTGATCCAGAGCAGGTTTGTCCACTAAACTTTTGTATTCAGGTCTCTGTTTAAACAATGGAAACGTGGCTCTGCACCAGGTTGCTACATCCTCAGCGCCAAGTTTAGGGTGTTCAGGGCCATAATAAAATACGAAATGGCGCAGACTGAACCAGCCTGACTCCAAATAATTACTTTTATTTAATTCTTGAGCTTTTGTTTTTGTGAGATGAGCTCATTTCATGTAGTTGTTGCAGGTGCGCCATCTGGTGTTCAAGAGATGAAACTTCAGTCAATAAGTCAGTCTGCTCCATTTCGTTCCGTTTAACCCCCGTTTCGTTATCAGTCCCATTTCGCTTAAAATAATAAAAGTAATTAATAGAATCATATTTAATTATATTTGGAGTCAGTCTGCTCCATTTCGTTCCGTTTAACCCCCGTTTCGTGATTATTAGGCTCCATTTTGCTCCATTTCATTCATTTTGTATTTTAGTATAGCTGGAGTGTTCACTCTGTTTTCTCAGATAATTTCGCTTAAATTGTTTGAAATTTGTTGATGTTCCATGGAATATCCCTGCTAACACCAGACTGATTTTTATGTCTGGTGCTGCTCTCTTTTTATAAGTGACAATTCCTTTTAACACAGGTGTGATCTATCAGTCGTAAGAGTTGAACACAGACATTATAAAGAGGAGACACTGCATCGACAGCCGCTGTCTCTTGGCACTGATGAGCCGTGGGGCCGCCGTCTTGGACCGGTCATCCGACCCGCTGCGCTCAGTGCTGTTCAACAGGCGCAGCGCATTTAATCCATCATAACTCTCAATACTAAACTGATTTTCACACTTTTTTTCTGCAACCGTCTTACATGTAGCTATGACACAGGACAAATGCTTTGTTGTATTTTAATATTCATATTGGGATTAACAGTAATAGAATATTCTGATATAGCCTCGACTATAGACAGGTATTTTGCAAACACTGGAATCGTACACACATTATACATGGGTGATTCTTAGACTATGGGCACTTATTATGTCCTTTGATCATATTGTATGAAAAACAGAAAAAAGGGGAAATTTCACACTTGTATAGTTATCTTTACAAAGAAAGTGTGTTAAGAAATTTGTTCTAGTAGTCTGATGACTTTTTCACCTTTTTTCAGCATCATTATATGCAAATATTGCCGTTTTGTGCTTGTCCCACACCCAGACCTTTGATCTTCAATGATAAAAATGAATGGTAAAGAAATGTTTTTTCTAATGTTTTAAAATATCTCTGAATAAAATATCAGTAAAATAATCAAAACATAATTGGGGTATTCAATGTCATACAACTGTTGTGATTTCTGGTTGTCACCTGTTTTACATTCTATTTTCATTTGATTTTGTTTTACTTGTACAGAATAAAGGATCATGGTTTGGGATGAGGGAGGGACTTATGAGGAGTTATGGGGTTCCGTTTGGATTTTGTCATGGGGCGAGGGGGGATAAAACTGTATCTTGTACCTTAAGACTGACTTGCATTTAAAATAAAAAATTTATAGATATATATAAAAATCTTATGGCCATTACTATCATCTCTCTCTCTCAAATCAGCTGGTTGCAGCAGGTATATAAAGAAAGCAGACATGTCAGGTGATCTCTGGGATCAGAGTTGGTGTCTTCGTTAGGACATCTGCCCCAGCACAGGGACATTTCGGTGTTGTCTCACACTTGTGATTGGGCAGCAGAGCAGCAGCAGATGATTAAATCAGCCTGTTTTTAGTCTTTCCTCCACTTGGTCATTGATGCTGTCTTTCTTTTCTGTGTGTTAGTCTTTCTACAAACATGTCTGGAGTCCAGCAGCTGAGGTACATGTTGAAACTACAGCGAACACCTGCTGATGAAGGAATGATGACAGACCAGAAAGAAGAAATGTGTCATTTAAAAGAAGAGAACAAAAGAGGTAAAAGAGGCTGGATGTTGTTTTTGATTCTCGAAATCTTTCACAGAACAGGTTTGTTCACTCAGTTTTGTTCACTCAGTCAAATATTTCCTCATGGGTGGGGATGGGTATTGATAAGATTTTATCGATCCAATTCCTTATCAATTCCCTTATCGATACCGCTTGTGAATTTTCTGTGTACTAAAAGTAGGCTTTACAGGTTTTCTATGTCAACAACATTTTAAATTGGTCACTGGATCCTTGATCTCTGGACATGAATAAAAATAAAAAAATCTGTAGTTTCTGTCAAAAGCATTTCCTTTCAGACATTTTGGTATGAACATCACTCCATACCTCTGAGCTCAGCCGGCTGCTGCATGTCAGCGCAGGACGGCTCATTTTGGGAGGAAAAAAATGTTTTAATCGATTGCAGTTTGTTTGTATTCCAACATTTGGAAAGAGGTGTCAGTTGATTTAAACGGCGTTTCACTTTGAAGTTAGTAATTCCGACTGGACTCTATCGTTCTAACTTGACTCGGCAGAGAGTCGCGCAGCATTTGGAGCTGTGTTTCTTTCTCGCAACAAGACAGGAGTCCCAGTTAGTGACTGCAATCCGCACAAACGTGACTCACGATTGACATATTCAGGGATGAAAGTGGTGAACACAAAAAAAGCTGTAACCCGAAATTACCCCCCATCATGTTTGAATTCTAGAAGCTCTGAAATGCAATCTGGGACTATTCCAGACAATAAACTGCAGTGAGTGCAGCATCCATTTGGTGAGAAAAAAAGAAACAACTTTCAGCAACAGTTTTCTAGTTTGGCAGATAGTTCTGGAGGAAATCACTGAAGAAATGAACAAATTGAAAATATGGTTTGACCGAAACAAATTATTAAACTTAAATAAAACAGGGACAAAGTTGAGGTGTGAGAGTCACTAGGTGTTCACAGGAAACACTTACTTATTTCTATATTTATTTATTTATCTTCATTGTTAGTTGGTTTTATATTTTCTGTTGTGTTTTTGATCAGGTTCTTTTTGTCTCTTTTCTCTAAAATTGTATTGTAGCAGTGTTCCCAACTGGACACTGTTCTTTCTTCCACCGCCTGCCACGTGCTCTGTGCTAGTATTAGGCACTTTTCTACTACACAGAACGAGCACTACTCGTCTCGACTCGACTCGGTTTGGTTCCAGGCGTGTCTTTTTTCTACTACAAATAGAACCTCCTCAACGTGGGCGGGGTCAGCAGAGCAAACTGCAGTGATGTTGTTTTATACGCGACAAACATAAACAATGATGGACTCTGTGTTTTTGCTGCTCTGTGAGTTTTTAAGAGAAAGCTGTTGGCGGTGAGACGAAACACGCTTGAAAAGTACAGAAGACTTTGGGAATTCATACAACAATATGAAGACGAGAAGATACGAGCTGCTAGAGACGAAGACAAAAAGCATGACGGTAAGCTAATCGTTAGCTTCCTAAGTAGCTTGTAAATAAGTAATAACTGCAGGCTGTCGCTATTAAGTATTAAAATTGTGGCTGTCAATATAAAGTGTTAATTTAGATTAATTAATTACAGCACCTGTCACACTTTGCTCTGTTTTGTTTTGACATCAGTGACTTGGTCTGTAAATAAAGACGTGTTTCTGAGAGCAATAAACGTGTTAGATGTCAATACTTTTTATACCAAAGTAACTTGCTTTGATAAGTTATTTTTAAATCTCAAATGTGGGAGTTTGTGTGTTTAGTGACGTTCATGCATAGGCATTCTGTATAATACAGTCTTTTATTGTCATTGTACACATTATATACATACAATGAAATTTGTCTGCATTTAACCCATCCAAATTACAGTTAGACACTTCTCCCAATTTAAGATCAGTTTACAGCTTGTTTAATACCTGCTTGGTGTGTAACAGAAATAACCCAGATCCTTTTTTTTTTTACCAGATTATTAAATGCCCCAAACACACACAAATCTTTTTTTTAATATACTTGCAATTAAATGATTCATTTCGATTAACTAATCACAAACCCTGTAATCAGTTACATTATTTTTTTAATAACCTGACAGCACTAATTAAAATATGTATGCTGTGTGTGTTTCAGATGGTTCTGTCAGTCACCGCTGCAAAAGTTCATGCCACAGAATGGGACACCTTTGTCATCATTTGCCTAAACGTTATACACCAGTTATGTTTCACTGTGAATTTCAAATAAACTTTTGTACTTTTTGCTAAAATGTCTCCACTTTTGTGTAACATCAATTTGATTTGTAAAAGTTACCAAGGTTTACTGATTTAAATTAAATGTTAACAGTTTGAAAAGCTGTTTAAGAAAAATCCAGTAGTAAAATAAGTTTAACATTTAATGGGGTCATAAATGTAAATGGAAGTAAACAGTCAGTAAAACTGGTTGTTCAAAATATCTGAATAAATTATTTCTGCTTTGGTATTAGTCATCCAGTAGAATTATACACCACAGTACAATAGTTTGTGGTAAAATGTTACATCAAACCCTAAACCTCGTATAGCCAGGATTCCTTGATGTAATGGTGCTGTCACTGAAGTGACTAAACCTTTTTATGTTAAATACCATTTGCTAAAATCTCAGTTTAGACATGAATATTCCAGCATCTTTGTAAAGATTTAGCCAGGTCTAGTGTGCAGTGTCATCCCAAATTAAAATTCTTAGAAATGAACCATCATCGTACCAAAACATCAATGACAAAATGTTTTTTACTGTTGACTCAGCCAGAAATGATAAATTATGATACAAATACAATCACATAAGTCAAATTGTTTACTGCAACTAAAAGAAGAGCAAATACAAAAAAAAAAAAATATCTGTGCAACACAAACTAGATAAAAGTTCCATGTGTCTATAGTCCTGGGGTGGGGGCGCAGGACACACGCCCCGGTCACGCATCACGTGGTTAAGTTTGCCCAGCACGCCAAGGAATGCCTGATTAAACACAGCTTCAACCTCAACATCGCTGGATGGAAAGATTCTCCTGCTGGAACAGGCTCCTTTTACTCTTACTTGGACAATAATGAAGGTAGAGATGGGAAGTGATTAACAAAAGCAAGATTTAAAAAATTATGTATACACATACATACAGTTTTTCTGTCAGAAGTTAATACATTAAAGCAGAGCACGGAGTTAGCTAGCTCGCTAGTAAGCAATCAGCTAGCTCACTGTGTCCACATACATGAGACACTGATGTTAACAAAAGTTTAGACTCACAATCTTCCTTTGTTAAAGTGTGCTTCCCACCAATGGGATAAGTAACGTTAAATGGTACGTTCAAGCAGACAACAGACCAAGTCACAAAAACACTTACCATCCGTCACTTCCATCAAAGCTGTGGCCGAGTCACGGTCATCCTGCCTCCCGGTGCTCGCCGGTCGGTGTCCGTAAACAGCGTATAATATGATAGAAAGTATTCAAATAGTGTTGCATTGCAAGAGCTTATAATGTCCATAGATTTAACAAGTTTTTGTTTCTATTTACTTTAGTAATCTATCAAAAACTACACTGCATGTACAAGTCCTATAAATGGCCTTAACAGAGCTTAATAATAATACATAGCAACTTGACGAAGGGCTTCATTCTGCAGAAATTGGTGAGTTTGACCCTATACTATGGACCTGATTCCACTGTGCGGCGTTTGCACCTTTTGGGGGACGCAAGATGGCCGACAATGCAGCGGCTTGGCTTCACTCGCTCAGCCGTGACGGCCATTCCACATAGTGTATAGTTCAGTGCTCAACTCACTGAACTATACGTATAGTACGACATAGTGTATAGTTAAGTGGCTCGACTCACTTGGAACTGCTTCTGAGCAGGTGCCAAAAAAAAAGCACCCGGTACCAGGTACTAACCGTAATGGAAAAGCAAAAAAAAAAAAAAAAAAAAGTCGAGCCGAGTAGTGCTGGTGGTCAAACCCTCCTCGCTAATGGAACTGAATTCTTCACAAAAACACAAAATAGCAATAAGTAACAAAAAAACAAACAAAAAAAAACACATAATAGTAATGGCACTAAATGAGTCAATGTACATGTTTGTTGTCATGCTGACTTTTGTCTTTTCTGTCAGAAGTTAATAGCTCGCCAGTTAGCAGTGAACTAGCTCACTGTGTCCACATACATGAGACAATGATGTTACTTTAACATAAGTTTAGATTCAAAATCTTAGTTTGTTAAAGTGCGCTTCCCACCAATTGGATAAGTAACGTTAAACGGTGCTTTCAAGCAGACTACAGACAGTCACAAAACACTTACCATCTGTCGCTTCCAACAAGGCTGAGTCGCGGTCATCCTGCCTCCCGTTGTTTGCCGTTCGGTGTCTGTAACAGCGTTCCTGCGTTCCAACTGTTTTCCAGCCCTTAGGGTCTGACCTACTCCGGTCGTTGTGGTCCTGTAATCACTTTTAAACTTTTTCAGCTGTTCTCTGCATTGCTGTAATGTCCGGTACTCGTGAGCGGCCAAAGACTGGGAGATTTTCTCATTTCGGATTGTTTGATCCACCTCTCTGTATTCTCTCCTCCGCCACCAAACACAGAAACATCCGCAATGTATCTACGGACCACGGTGTGGTTTTGTGCGAGTAAAAAAAAAAAAAAAAAAAAAAAAGTTTCTGTAACACCGCTGTGACTATTTAGAAATGGCGGGTTTGATTCTTGTCTCAGACGGCGCGCTCATGACTCGTCCAGTGACAACATTCTCTGACCAATCAGTGGCCAGCAGCCTGTTGATGTCACATTTTAGTATACCTTTGACTTGCTTGGAATCGCTTCTGAGCAGGTACCAAAAGAAGCACCCAGTACCAGGTACTAACCCAATGCAAAAGCAAAAAAAAAAAAAAAAAAAAGAGTAGAGTCGATCCGAGTAGTGCTACTTTTGTGAAGTCGAAAAGCGCCATATGTGAGGCTTTGAGGCACTTGGTATTTTATATTTTTTCTGTTGTGTTTTTAATCAGGTTCTTTTTGTCTCTTTCTCTAAAATTGTATTGGAGCAGTGTTCCCAGCTGGACGCCATTCTTTCTTCTACCGCCTGCCACGTGCTCTGCGCTCCTATTTTTACATTGAAAAGACATTCAAAAGTGAAAGATTTTTCAGTCTGTTTGTAGACGTTGAATAAACATTTAGGTTTAGACTGTTTTTAACTGGCATTTTCAATAGTGTCATTTCCCCCCAATACAAAATAAATTGTAGCAAATCATAATGTTGGAGCCAAAGAGGTTATATATGATTATTAGAGGATGGATATATATATATATATATATATATATATATATATATATCTGCACTCGCACTGAGCCGTATCCTGGCAAGGAGGCGTGGTCGTCATTTTAACTCCGTGCAATTTACTGAGCACCGCTCATAGAATTTCAATTAGTCTCATCAAGAAACAGGCCGGAAAGCTGCGCATAGATAGATTAGATAAAACTTTATTGATCTCACAGAGGAGAAATTCACGTTACGTCAGCTCTTAAGAACACAGACGAGGTGGGTGCAAGTAGAGGAAAATGTTCATCGAACAGCGTGTGCAAGATAAGCAATAATAATAATACTTTTAACAGTACAAGACATAAGAAATGTAGAAATAGAATATGTATATGTGTGTGTGTATGTATGTATGTATGCACACATACATATGCATATATATATATATATAAACATGATTGGGATTGAAAAGGAGATAGCAGCATCTTCTTTCCAATATGTGAAATGAGTTCAGGAGTGATAAGGTGACATTAGTGCTGGGATTTGTAAACGAGTTGTTATTGCACGTGATTTGTGGACATAAATCAAATCAATTTTATTTATATAGCGCCAAATCACAACAAACAGTTGCCCCAAGGCGCTTTATATTGTAAGGCAAGGCCATACAATAATTATGGAAAAAACCCCAACGGTCAAAACGACCCCCTGTGAGCAAGCACTTGGCGACAGTGGGAAGGAAAAACTCCCTTTTAACAGGAAGAAACCTCCAGCAGAACCAGGCTCAGGGAGGGGCAGTCTTCTGCTGGGACTGGTTGGGGCTGAGGGGAGAGAATCAGGAAAAAGACATGCTGTGGAGGGGAGCAGAGATCAATCACTAATGATTAAATGCAGAGTGGTGCATACAGAGCAAAAAGAGAAAGAAACACTCAGTGCATCATGGGAACCCCCCAGCAGTCTAAGTCTATAGCAGCATAACTAAGGGATGGTTCAGGGTCACCTGATCCAGCCCTAACTATAAGCTTTAGCAAAAAGGAAAGTTTTAAGCACAATCTTAAAAGTAGAGAGGGTGTCTGTCTCCCTGATCTGAATTGGGAGCTGGTTCCACAGGAGAGGAGCCTGAAAGCTGAAGGCTCTGCCTCCCATTCTACTCTTACAAACCCTAGGAACTACAAGTAAGCCTGCAGTCTGAGAGCGAAGCTCTCTATTGGGGTGATATGGTACTATGAGGTCCCTAAGATAAGATGGGACCTGATTATTCAAAACCTTATAAGTAAGAAGAAGAATTTTAAATTCTATTCTAGAATTAACAGGAAGCCAATGAAGAGAGGCCAATATGGGTGAGATATGCTCTCTCCTTCTAGTCCCTGTCAGTACTCTAGCTGCAGCATTTTGAATTAACTGAAGGCTTTTCAGGGAACTTTTAGGACAACCTGATAATAATGAATTACAATAGTCCAGCCTAGAGGAAATAAATGCATGAATTAGTTTTTCAGCATCACTCTGAGACAAGACCTTTCTAATTTTAGAGATATTGCGTAAATGCAAAAAAAAAACAGTCCTACATATTTGCTTAATATGCACATTGAATGACATATCCTGATCAAAAATGACTCCAAGATTTCTCACAGTATTACTAGAGGTCAGGGTAATGCCATCCAGAGTAAGGATCTGGTTAGACACCATGTTTCTAAGATTTGTGGGGCCAAGTACAATAACTTCAGTTTTATCTGAATTTAAAAGCAGGAAATTAGTCATCCATGTCTTTATGTCTGTAAGACAATCCTGCAGTTTAACTAATTGGTGTGTGTCCTCTGGCTTCATGGATAGATAAAGCTGGGTATCATCTGCGTAACAATGAAAATTTGAGCAATGCTTTCTAATAATACTGCCTAAGGGAAGCATGTATAAAGTGAATAAAATTGGTCCTAGCACAGAACGTTGTGGAACTCCATAATTAACCTTAGTCTGTGAAGAAGATTCCCCATTTACATGAACAAATTGTAATCTATTAGTTAAATCTGATTCAAACCACCACAGCGCAGTGCCTTTAATACCTATGGCATGCTCTAATCTCTAATAAAATTTTATGGTCAACAGTATCAAAAGCAGCACTGAGGTCTAACAGAACAAGCACAGAGATGAGTCCACTGTCTGAGGCCATAAGAAGATCATTTGTAACCTTCACTAATGCTGTTTCTGTACTATGATGAATTGCATGTGGTTATTTATTATTATTATTATTATTATTATTTATTGTTATTATTTATACATATTATTGCATGTGGTTATTTCAGTGTTATTGTACAGTCTGACGACAGCAGGGAGGAACGACCTGCGGTATCGTTCCTTCTTGCACTGAGGGTGCCTCAGTCTGTCACTGAACGAGCTGGTCAGCTCCACTACAGTCCGGTGAGAGGGTGAGGGGAATTGTTCATGATGGATTTGAAGTTGGTTAACACCCTCCTCTCTGCCACCTCCTCCAGAGAGTCCAGAGGACAGCCCAGGACAGAGCTGGACTTCCTGACCAGCTTGTTCAGTCTCTTTCTCTCCCTCTCTGTGCTGCCTGGGGCCCAACAGACGACAGCATAGAGGAGAGCTGAGGCTATGACAGAGTCATAGAAGGTCTTAAGCAGAGGCCTGCTCACTCCAAAGGATCTCAGTCTCCTCAGGAGGTGGAGGCGACTCTGACCTTTTTAGTACAGGGCGTCGGTGTTGTGAGTCCAGTCCAATTTGCTGTGGAGGTGAACACCCAGGTATTTGAAACTGTCCACAGTCTTTATGTCCTCCCCCTGGATGTTCACTGGTGGGTCAGGTGGTGGTTTCCTCCTGAAGTCAGTCACCATCTCCTTCATCTTACTGGTGTTGAGACACAAGTGGTTGCGCTCACATCAGTTCGCGAAGTCTGTGATGACTGACCAGTACTCCAGCTCGTTCCCCTCAGACACGCGACCCACAATGACAGAATCATCAGAGAACCTCTGTAGGTGGCAGCTGCCCATGTTGTAGGTGAAAGCCAAGGTGTAGAGGGTGAAGAGATAAGGCGAGAGGATGGTGCCCTAGGGGGCCCCGGTGCTGCACCTTACCACCTCAGACTGACAGCCGCGCAGCCGCACGTACTGGCAGCAAGGTGTCCATCCACATCTGCGTCCTCCATTTTCCCCTGGCAATATCCAGGTCAAAATGCCATTTTAACACGTATTTTGCGAGCATTTTTCTGAGTGTGTTCAGTCGTGAATCCCCATTGAAAATGCATTAACATTTGGGACCTTTGTAAATATTTTGTCCGGTTAGGAGGCGTCATGTCACTGTCCATGAAGGGACGTTCATGTTTAGTGGGCAGCATTGGGAGTGTGGACTCTAGTTCTCATACATAACCTCTTTGGTTGGAGCATAACTAGCAAGGCTACTTTGTGTTGCTAGTTTTAACAAAAAAGTTATGATCATTAATTGAGACTTAAAAAGGAGCATTTTAACATTGAATAAGTGTTTAATAAAATGGTTATAATAAAAATATGTTGAAAAAAGGCTTGAAAGTAAAACTTTATTCAACGTCTAGATGTTGAATAAACGACCAAAAGCTTTTTGAACATGTGTATCAGATGGTAAAAAGTGCTGTAGAAATGCAGTCCATTAACATTTTGTTTTTGCAAACAGCAACATTACAAACTATGAATTAAATTATTTGGCTTATTTATTTTTAAGGAGTTGTAATGTCACTATAGATGTGTTTATATCATATTTGATGACTTCTGACATCTTGTTCAAGTGCCATGTAAGTTGTTGGAGAAATACTACACTCAACAAAAATATAAACGCAACACTTTTGGTTTTGCTCCCATTTTGTATGAGATGAACTCAAAGATCTAAAACTTTTTCCACATACACAATATCACCATTTCCCTCAAATATTGTTCACAAACCAGTCTAAATCTGTGATAGTGAGCACTTCTCCTTTGCTGAGATAATCCATCCCACCTCACAGGTGTGCCATACCAAGATGCTGATTAGACACCATGATTAGTGCACAGGTGTGCCTTAGACTGCCCACAATAAAAGGCCACTCTGAAAGGTGCAGTTTTGTTTTATTGGGGGGGATACCAGTCAGTATCTGGTGTGACCACCATTTGCCTCATACAGTGCAACACATCTCCTTCACATAGAGTTGATCAGGTTGTCAATTGTGTCCTGTGGAATGTTGGTCCACTCGTCTTCAATGGCTGTGCGAAGTTGCTGGATATTGGCAGGAACTGGTACACGCTGTCGTATACACTGGTCCAGAGCATCCCAAACATGCTCAATGGGTGACATGTCCGGTGAGTATGCCGGACATGCAAGAACTGGGATATTTTCAGCTTCCAAGAATTGTGTACAGATCCTTGCAACATGGGGCCGTGCATTATCCTGCTGCAACATGAGGTGATGTTCTTGGATGTATGGCACAACAGTGGCCCTCAGGATCTCGTCACGGTATCTCTGTGCATTCAAAATGCCATCAATAAAATGCACCTGTGTTCTTCGTCCATAACAGACGCCTGCCCATACCATAACCCCACCGCCACCATGGGCCACTCGATCCACAACATTGACATCAGAAAACCGCTCACCCACACAACGCCACACACGCTGTCTGCCATCTGCCCTGAACAGTGTGAACCGGGATTCATCTGTGAAGAGAACACCTCTCCAGCGTGCCAAACGCCAGCGAATGTGAGCATTTGCCCACTCAAGTCGGTTACGACGACGAACTGGAGTCAGGTTGAGACCCCGATGAGGACGACGAGCATGCAGATGAGCTTCCCTGAGACGGTTTCTGACAGTTTGTGCAGAAATTCTTTGGTTATGCAAACCGATTGTTTCAGCAGCTGTCCGAGTGGCTGGTCTCAGACGATCTTGGAGGTGAACATGCTGGATGTGGAGGTCCTGGGCTGGTGAGGTTACACGTGGTCTGCGGTTGTGAGGCTGGTTGGATGTACTGCCAAATTCTCTGAAACGCCTTTGGAGACGGCTTATGGTAGAGAAATGAACATTCAATACACGAGCAACAGCTCTGGTTGACATTCCTGCTGTCAGCATGCCAATTGCACGCTCCCTCAAATCTTGCGACATCTGTGGCATTGTGCTGTGTGATAAAACTGCACCTTTCAGAGTGGCCTTTTATTGTGGGCAGTCTAAGGCACACCTGTGCACTAATCATGGTGTCTAATCAGCATCTTGATATGGCACACTTGTGAGGTGGGATGGATTATCTCAGCAAAGAAGTGCTCACTATCACAGATTTAGACTGGTTTGTGAACAATATTTGAGGGAAATGGTGATATTGTGTATGTGGAAAAAGTTTTAGATCTTTGAGTTCATCTCATACAAAATGGGAGCAAAACCAAAAGTGTTGCGTTTATATTTTTGTTCAGTGTAATAATACTATCCCAAAATAAAAACAGGCAGCCTGTTCCACAAGATCCGACCACAGCAAAAAAAAAAAAAAAAGGCTCTGAAGCCTGCTGACTTCTTTTAACACAGAGCAAGTCTGCATCCAAGAACCACAGGGCACAAGGAGGCACATAAGGCTGAAAACAAGTTCAGCAAGATAGTTGAGTTCATGACCGTTTAGAGCCTGAAATGTCTAACAAAATCTTGAAATCTAGTCCTTGAGTCGGTGAAGGGAAGCCAGAATGTCTGTGATCAAACCTTATTTTCATCAAAACTCGAGCAACAGTAATTCTGTACCATCTGTAGACATCCTACACTATTTTATAGAAATCCAGAAAATAAAACACTGCAATAGTCAGTTGTGGAAGACAAGGATGTGAATTACAATTTGTGGAATTTAAAACAAATGCTGATGTACATTTCCACTTTATCAGTTCCATCAGTGCAATAACTTACTGTCATCAGGTCAAACTCACCACTGATACTTTATTTTAGTGACTGTTGTTCGAACATTTATTATTAAATTAATTGTATTGTTTCTTTGCAGACATGCAGCTGTTGTTGGTGATTAAAGAAGAAACTCTCCCTGAACACCAGGAATGGAATCTGAGTGTTGACCAGGAGGACATTAAAGAAGAAGAGAAGCTGTGGATAAGTCAGCAGGGAGAGCAGCTTCAGCAGCTGGAGGAGGCAGATCTCACCAAGTTTGGTTTCATTGCCGTCCCTGTGAAGAGTGAAAATGATGATGAAAAAACAGAGTCATCACAGCTTCATCAAAGCCAAAGTGATGAGAGCACAGAGGTTGAGCCTGTAGCCAGCAGCTCATCTGTACACAGAATACTGACAGCAGAAGCTGATGGAGAGAACGATGGAGGACCACAACCAGCCAGCAACTCAGGTCCAAACAGTCATTTACAACCAGATACCAGTGGCAGGAGTTCAGACAGTTCTGGAACTGAGACTGATGACAGTTATGACTGGAAACAGACCAGAGAACTTCAGTCAAGTTTCAACTGTGAAAAAAATACCAATATTGTTCATTCAGGCAACACTGATGAGAAACAATTTAAAGTCTCTAAATATGGAAAAGCATCTGGTCACATGAACAACTCAGAGCAACAAAAGGAGAGGAAAGCAAGAAGAAAACCATTTAGCTGTTCTGAGGGGAGTAAAGGACAGAAACAGAAGATCACTCTGAACAAACAGATTAGAATTCAGACAGGACAAAAAAAATTTGTCTGTTCTGAGTGTGGTCAAAGATTTGGACAAAAGGGCAACCTGAAAACACACATGATAATTCATACAGGACAAAAAGCTTTTGTCTGTTCTGAGTGCAGTCAAAGGTTTGGACGAAAGGGCCACCTGAACACACACATGATAATTCATACAGGACAAAAAGCATTTGTCTGTTCTGAGTGTGGTCAAAGATTTGGACAAAAGGGCGACCTGAACAGACACATGATAATTCATACAGGACAAAAAGCATTTGTCTGTTCTCAGTGTGGTCAAAGTTTTGGACTAAAGGGCAACCTGAACAAACACATGATAATTCATACAGGGCAAAAAGCATTTGTCTGTTCTCAGTGTGGTCAAAGATTTGGACGAAAGGCCAACCTGAAAACACACATGATAATTCATATAGGGCAAAAAGCATTTGTCTGTTCTGAGTGTGGTCAAAGTTTTGGACGAAAGTGCACTTTGAAAGCTCACATGATAATTCATACAGGGCAAAAAGCATTTGTTTGTTCTGAGTGTTGTAAAAGATTTAGAAAAAAGAGCAACCTGAACAGACACATGATAATTCATACAGGACGAAAAAGAGGGACTCTTTGTCTTTGAGGCTCTTCTGCTGTGCCTTTTTGTCTCTTTTGTTGGTCACTGGTTATCAGAGGATTAAGGACCTTGCCCAAGGGTCCTCAGTGATGTCCAGTCAGCCTGGGATTTGAACCAAGGATCTTCTGGTCTCAAGCCCAATGCTGAACCACAAGACCATCACCTCCCCTAAATACATGCAGCCATTTTTGGTGATTAAAGAAGAAACTCTCCCTGAACACCAGGAATGGAAACTGAGTGTTGACCAGGAGGACATTAAAGAAGAAGAGAAGCTGTGGATAAGTCAGCAGGGAGAGCAGCTTCAGCAGCTGGAGGAGGCAGATCTCACCAAGTTTGGTTTCACTGCCGTCCCTGTGAAGAGTGAAAATGATGATGAAAAAACAGAGTCATCACAGCTTCATCAAAGCCGAAGTGATGAGAGCACAGAGGCTGAGCCTGTAGCCAGCAGCTCATCTGTACACAGAACACTGACAGCAGAAGCTGATGGAGAGGACGATGGAGGACCACAACCAGCCACCAACTCAGGTCCAAACAGTCATTTACAACCAGATACCAGTGGCAGGAGTTCAGACAGTTCTGGAACTGAACAGAAGGACACTTGGCTGGATAATCCCCCAGCATAGTTCTGATCCTGGACTCCAGCAACAACAGCATCAATGGGCCAGAAGAAACAAACAAAACTACGCCACAGTAAATTGGATCATTGATGAGAAGAAAAAGATCTTTCACTGCTTCACTTACTCAAGGCATGAGAAGTGGGTCCGAAAGAAAAAGGCAGTATTTGAAGAGCGCATAAAAGAAGCGGATCTACCATCACAAAAGAAAGAAGCCAGCACAACTACAAAACTGGAATCGATCGCCTCTTCTTAAAAAAGTAATTCGCATTAAAAGAAAATACAATGTTGAAGACAAACAGCTATGTGGAAGGCTGGCTGAACATCAAGCCTTAGTAAAAGCTTTCGCAGCACAAATTAGGAACAAAGACAAGAAAATACAAGAAAAACAGATAAACTATTTGCAAAAAATCCCAGACTACTGTACAGAAAGCTGGCAAACGACACAATAGAAGTACTGTTGTGAAGGTGTAGGAACACGGACCCACAACAGGGGGCGTTAAATGAACGGACAATGGATAAGCCAAACAGTAACAATTTAATGTTGTGAAGTGCACAACGGAATACAGACAAATACAGTTTTGGTACCACAGACAATTAAATGTGGAGTGACGTGTGGGCAGGCTTGAGGATAGGAGACGTCCGTCCTGAACCGAGCCGGATCCCACACGGCCCTCACCGCCAACGGATCTGAAGAACACCGGAGCCGCCAAGTCCTGGAGCCCCAGGTGGCCACCGTCTCCAGCTGTCAGACCAGGTACTGCTGGCAGAGAACAAACAGTTGTGATGAGTGTGAGTTCGCACACTCAGTATTTCCACCGTCTGTGTTCTTATGGGAGGGAGCACCTCCACCTCCAATCACACACTCGTGCAGCTCCTGTCTAACCACTTATCTGGTTGGAGTGTGAAGCGAAGCCGTCGGTGATCACACCAAACGCCAATCCCACAGATAAGGCAAACCACAGGAAAACCGCTGCAAAGAAGTTCAGACTATAAGTCAGTGTTTAGTTCAGCAGAGAAAATTACCTCCAAGGTAGCTGATTTCTCGGCGGGGAGGTCGAGTTGCAGTCCGGCCTTTATGGTGGTGGTGATGTGATGTGGATGAGTGACAGCTGCTGCTGATGACGGGTGACAGCTGTCACTCCCAGTTGCTATGACGCCCTCTCGTGCTTGAAGCCCACACTTCAAGCAGGGTGCCATCTGGTGGTGGTGGGCCAGGAGTACCTCCTCTTCAGCGGCCCACACAACAGGACCCCCCCTCAACGGGCGCCTCCTGGCGCCCGACCAGGCTTGTCCAGGTGCCGCCGGTAGAAGTCGGCCAGGAGGGCCGGGTCCAGGATGAAGCTCCTCTTCACCCAGGAGCGTTCTTCGGGTCCATACCCCTCCCAGTCCACCAAATACTGGAATCCCTGGCCCTTCCGACGGACGTCCAGGAGGCACAGAGGGGAGAGGAGTGGCAGGGTTTGAGTCTTGACACATGAAAAACCGGATGTATCCGCTGGGCTGAGGACTTTTAGGATGGTGAAGGGTCCGATAAATCTGTCCTTTAGTTTCTGGGATTCCACTTGTAGGGGAATGTCTTTCGTGGATAGCCAAACCGCCTGCCCGGGCTGATACGTAGGAGCCGGGGCACGCCGGTGGTCTGCATGGGCTTTGGCCCTCGTCCGGGCTTTGAGCAGTGCAGAGCGGGCAGTACGCCACACCCGACGGCACCTTCTCAGATGAGCCTGGACCGAGGGCACCCTGACCTCTCCCTCCACCAACGGAGATAATGGGGGCTGGTACCCCAAACATGTCTCGAATGGGGATAGGCCGGTGGCAGATGACACTTGGCTATTATGAGCGTACTCGATCCAGGCCAGATGGTCACTCCAGGCCGTTGGGTGCGCGGAGGTCATGCAGCGGAGGGCCTGCTCCAACTCCTGATTCATCCGCTCTGCCTGCCCGTTCGTCCGGGGGTGGTACCTGGACGAGAGGCTTACTGTGGCCCCCAGTTCCCTGCAGAAACTCCTCCAGACCTGGGAGAACTGGGGACCACGATCTGAGACAAGGTCCGATGGAATCCCATGCAGACGCACGGCATGGTGGACCAGGAGGTCTGCAGTCTCCTGGGCCGTCGGGAGCTTCAGGAGGGCCACGAAGTGGGCCACCTTGGAGAACCGGTCCACTGTCGTGAGGATGGTTGTCTTGCCCTGGGACGGCAGGAGGCCCGTGACGAAGTCCAGGCCGATGTGAGACCAGGGGCGATTAGGCACGGGCAAAGGCTGGAGGAGATCCTGGGTTCTTTGGTGGTCCTCTTTGCCCCTGGCCCAGGTGGTGCAGGCCTGGACGTACTCCCGGACGTTGGCTTCCAGAGACGCCCACCAGAAGCGCTGCCGGACAACTGCCACGGTTCTTCGCACCCCTGGGTGGCAGGAGAGCTTGGAACCGTGACAGAAGTCCAGGACTGCAGCTCTGGCCTCTGGTGGGACGTACAGTCTGTTCTTGGAGCCGGTCCCCGGGTCCGGGTTCCGTGTCAGGGCCTCCCGGACGGTCTTCTCTATGTCCCAGGTGAGGGTGGCCACGACAGTGGACTCGGGGATGATGGTTTCGGTCGGGTCTGACTGCTCGGTCCTGACTTCCTCTTCGTGCACCCGGGACAGGGCGTCAGACTGTTGGTTCTTCGTCCCGGGGCGGTATGTGATCCGAAAGTCAAAACGCCCGAAGAACAGTGACCAGCGGGCTTGCCTGGGGTTTAGACGCTTGGCGGTCTGGATGTACTCCAGGTTCCGATGGTCTGTGAAAACCTTGAATGGCTCCGAAGCTCCTTCCAACAGGTGTCTCCACTCCTCCAGAGCCTCCTTCACCGCAAGAAGTTCCCAATTGCCGAGGTCATAGTTCCTTTCAGCCGGGGTCAACCTGCGGGAAAAATAGGCACAAGGGTGGAGAACCTTGTCGGACTCCCTGCTCTGGGACAACACGGCTCCTGTCCCTGAGTCAGAGGCGTCCACTTCGACTATAAACTGGTGACTTGAATCGGGCTGCACCAGAACTGGCGCAGTCGAACCGGCGTTTCAACTCCCTAAACGCGGCTTCGCACTGATCTGACCAGGTGAAGGGGACTTTTGTGGAGGTCAGGGCTGTCAGGGGACTAACCACCTGACTGTAGCCCTTGATGAACCTCCGGTAGACGTTTGCAAAACCGAGGAACTGTTGCAGTTTCCCACGGTTTGTTGGTTGGGGCCAATCTCTCACCGCCGCAACCTTGGCCGGATCAGGGGCGACGGAGTTGGAGGAGATTATGAACCCCAGGAAGGACAAAGAAGTACGGTGGAACTCGCACTTCTCGCCCTTCACAAACAGCCGGTTCTCCAACAACCGCTGCAGGACCTGACGTACATGCGTAACATGAGTCTCAGGATCCGGGGAAAAGATGAGTATATCGTCTAGATATACGAAGACAACCGATGCAGGAACTCCCGCAAGACGCCGTTTACCAAAGGTTGGAATGTCGCAGGGGTGTTAGTGAGGCCGAACGGCATGACCAGGTACTCAAATTGACCTAACGGGGTATTAAATGCCGTCTTCCATTCGTCTCCCTTCCAGATCCGAACCAGGTGGTACGCATTTCTAAGATCCAGCTTTGTGAAAATTTGGGCTCCATGCAGTGGCGTGAACACTGAATCTAACAGGGGCAGAGGGTATCGGTTGCGAACCGTGATCTCATTCAGCCCCCTATAATCAATGCATGGACGGAGTCCGCCATCTTTCTTGCCCACAAAAAAGAAACCTGCACCCATCGGGGAGGTAGAGTTCCGGATCAGCCCGGCAGCTAATGAGTCCCGGATGTAGGTCTCCATTGATTCTCGCTCAGGACGTGAGAGGTTATACAGCCTGCTGGACGGGTACTCAACGCCGGGATCAAATCAATGGCACAATCGTACGGACGGTGCGGGGGAAGGGTGAGCGCCAGATCTTTGCTGAAAACGTCAGCAAGATCATGGTACTCACTTGGCACCGCCGTCAGATTGGGAGGGACTTTAACCTCCTCACTAGCTGTCATACCAGGCGGAACCGAGGATCCGAGACATTCCCGGTGGCAGATTTCGCTCCACTGAGCCACAACCCCAGACGGCCGATCAATCCGGGGATTGTGTTTTATCATCCAGGGATACCCCTTTCGGACCCAGGAGGAAGAGGGACGGCTTGTGCCTGACCACCACGCCCTTCGTCTCGCTCCCGTCAGTGTTCTGTTAATCGGTTGTCTAACCGTATAACTAGGTCGATAAGCCCGTCTAAACCCCACAGCTCGTCCTTCGCCACCAGGTGCTCAAGGACCAGAGACAGTCCGTTTACAAAGGCGGCGCGGAGCACAACAGCATTCCATCCGGCTCGCGCTGCCACGATGCGGAAGTCGACTGCATACTTCGCTGCGCTCCGACACTGTCTTATCGACACCAGCATGCTTGAAGAGGTCTCGCCTCTATGAGGGTGGTCGAACACCTGTCTAAACTCCCTCACAAACCCAGCATATGTCGTTAGGAGCCGTGAATTCTGCTCCCAGAGCGCCGTAGCCCAGGCGCGTGCCTCTCCTCGTAGCAAATTTATAACGTAAGCCACCCGGCTAGCGTCTGACGCGTATACATCAAATCAATTTTATTTATATAGCGCCAAATCACAACAAACACTTGCCCCAAGGCGCCTTATATTGTAAGGTAAGGCCATACAATAATTACGGAAAAACCCCAACGGAAGAATTTTAAATTCTATTCTAGAATTAACAGGAAGCCAATGAAGAGAGGCCAATATGGGTGAGATATGCTCTCTCCTTCTAGTCCCTGTCAGTACTCTAGCTGCAGCATTTTGAATTAACTGAAGGCTTTTCAGGGAACTTTTAGGACAACCTGATAATAATGAATTACAATAGTCCAGCCTAGAGGAAATAAATGCATGAATTAGTTTTTCAGCATCACGTTCAAAGGATTATTTTTTTGTTTATTTGAATGCGTATTCCGTCTTATCGACAATGCAAATGTGGGTTTACCAAATAAAGGGAAGCAGCATTTCAAAACAAGCCACAAACTTCCCAGCTAAATCAACTCTGCATGCCTGAAAATTCCAGGAATTGAAAAGTCAGTGAGCAGCGAAACGGTCTGTAAAAAATATGGAAGATGTGATGGATATGAACGAGATTCCGTGTTCTGTTTGGGCCAAGAGTCTGCAGAAGTGTTTATTCCGTGCACAGGTGGAGGAGACGTGCAGACAGAAAAGCCCACCCGGAAACTGAATATTCTTTGAATGTTCATTGAACGTTTGCATGAGAACGTTTGCAAACGTGGCATGAACATTGGATGAACATCATATGAACAAAGAATGAGGACAGGTAATGTTTGCATACAAACATTCAATGAACATTATACAAACGTTCACAAATGTTCACAAACATCATGTGAACAGTTGAACCAGAACATTAAATGAACATTTGTAGAATGTTTGAATGCTAACATTACCTGTCCTCATTCTTTGTTCATATGATGTTCGTGCAATGTTCCTGCTCAATATGTCTACAATGTTTTTGTGATTTTTCCTATTGAGAACTAAAAATGACGTAACACAAACTTTATGAATGTTTTAAAATTCAACAGATTTTATTCAAATAGTAACTTGCAATGTATTTATGGAATTCACATATAAAATCAATAATGCAGAAACTTTTGAAATCACTTATGATGGAATTCATCTTTACAGAATTAAACATCATGCTCAAAAATAAAAAGCACATAAAATGAAAAATTTTCAACTTTACAAAAGATGTCTTACATGGCATACCACCGACACTACTCCAAAAGATGTTCAGACAAAAGAATAAATCTTCGAGAAATAATAATGAAACCTAAAAAACATTCATCTATTGATCTACAACCAACTACACATTTTAGGAACAAAAATAAATTCAGCTTACATCTACATACAGTTAATAATACTTTATGATATTTAAGAGCAAATCTGTGGACAGTTTTAAAACAAACATTACTCTCAAAAAATTCCTATGAAAAAATATAAAGTTTTTAATCACTGATTTGAAGACTCAGTATGACAGTCAGATACGACAATGCAACTTGCTGAACACACATTTTTAAGAGCGAAACTGAACAGTTTAACACAAACACATTACAATCAATAAATTTCCTGAGGAAATTCACATGACAAAACACTAAGTTTTTATCACATAGAAGTATGACAGATACGACAATATAACTGAATACAATTTTTAAAGCAAAATTGAACAGTTTTAACACAAACACATTACAATACAATTTCCTGAGGAAATTCATGATAAAAAAAATACAAAAATAAAAAATTATTAATTTAAATTGTTTGATCACCAGAGAAAAAGTTTCTCCAGAAGTAAAATAAAATTTTATCAAAAATATTCCATGTACAAGGCAAATTAAATGCTGCTGCTAATCTGCTCATAAGCTTTGATATTATGAAATATAAACACAATGCTAAAATACCCTCAGCCGTATGAGGATCGTCGTCTTAATAATTACTTTTGGTATCCCAGTGCAAAGTGTGTGTGTGTGTATATATATATATATATATATATATATATATATATATATATATATGCCCTTTATTGTGTTATCTGTGTATCACTAATATATTTGCCTCTGTACGTTTATATTGGTGCTGTAGGATAAACTCAATGACATTTTAATGACATCCAAAGGAGATCATGCGTGTGCACATGCATGAGCTTCTGAAAAATGTGGAAGTTACCATCGACTGCAGGATGTGTGTGCACACTGATGTCTGCGAGATGTCTTGTGTTATCAGGTTGTGAAAACAGCGTTTTCCGTTTTTGAAGTGTTTTTCAGTAGCTTTTACATAATATATGATAGACACATTAGATTTACACGGAAATTAATCTGTTTTGTAGCGGATTCTGCCATGTTGCATTAGCAGCCAGAGAGAGACCAGACATCACAGTGCCTCTGTACTGTGACTGGGTGTCAACCCCCGCCCCCCAAAAAAAAGACAGATTTGCAAGATTGTTAGTTTCTCAAACCTGTAATCTGTGTCAGGCAGAAGTTCAGGATGGTCCCGTTTATACTTCTTCTGCTTGGATAGGACATCTTCAGATTATGGCACAATTGTAGAAATGATGATTGTGATATTTATTGCAGCCTCCATAACAACTAAATTTGTGGCATGTCCCTGGCAAGGCTGCCTTTGACGGTTCCTGACTTGCCCTGACTGCTGAAGCACTGCCAAAGATAAACGGGAGCCGTAGCGTACAAGCAGCCCCTGACAATGCTCGTTACCGTATTCTTCCCTTGTTCCATTCCAGTGGTGTATGCAGCCAAGGCATTGATTAGGGCATTCCTCTGGTGCCTGGTTCACTTGTCCTCACCATCAAGTCTGTCATTAGCAGTCTTGAGCTGCAAGTTGAACATTTCCATTGTTAGTCATAAGCAATTATATATACTTTCCTGTTCAGATACTGTATAATTTGAGTGGCATGGTCATAACTGATACTCAACTCCTTATTGGACAGGCCCTATATTTTTAACAAGCTGTTTATTTGCTTGCAGAATTTTTCTCAGGTTAGTTATCAGCGAGGTATACCACACAGGTGAAAGCAGATCAGACAAAAATGATTAATCCTCTGTACCCAACGCTATTTGTGTAAAGGGCCTTTCACACCGCATGCTTGGAAGTGTCAGAGGCATCACAAATTGGTCTAAAAAGCATTATTTTCAATGAAACACGTAACTTTTTACAGGCATTAGAAGTGTCGCGTCAAAAGCTGAGCTAAACAGATGCTTCTACCAGGAGTGTGCGCAATCCTGCTTGTCAACAGAATGACGTTCAAAGTTCAACCCAATCCAGCTTTTGGCGCTTTGAACTGTGACAAAGCTTCGCACTGTCCAATAGAAACGTGTTGGGTCCAAACATGGAAGACTCGTGGCAGAAACCACTGATCTCTACAAAACAGAAACGTGTCACACGACTGCTCATTTATACAGAGCAGTTTTCTGAATAAAAATCCTTGCAAATGTTTTTAACCCAAAAATTAATTTGATTGTGAAATCAAATTGCTATATTAAAGCTTTTTCTTGGTTCATCGACACATATACAACATGGCGATCATTCAGCTTTCCTCTGGAAAAAAAAAAAATCAGAGTGAAAATCTCCACCCCCCTGCTGCATGCGTCGCGTCAGGGTGTAGGGAGGCGTTGACACAACATGACTGATGACACATTGGGAGTTGTTGCCTGACGCGTATAAAGCATGCAATGTGAAAGGCCCTTTAGTTACTAGTTTCCATAAATACAGCATGTTTATAATACACTGTGTTAAAAAAAAAAAAGGCAAAACTTTATTGAAGTGAAGATCTAACAAACAGAAAACACATTAACTCACTTCTTTGAGTGACTTTACTGGAAGCCCCATTACTTCCAGGCACTGCTTGTAATTGGCTCAAGCACACACTTCTGGTTTAGATGGCCAACCTTAGGATAATCGTGTCAGCAGTGTCCACATTGTTCTCTGTCCTGGTATGTCTGGGAACCGACACTTTCAGGGATGGTCCAAGGATGTAGTGCATCAACTTTGTCATTCAGCTGTTCGATACTGTGAATGATGTCATTGTGCTTCTCCTGGAACACAAAATGTATATAGATCCACATGTTACAATCTTAATACAGAAGTTCCCACTTTATTATTAAATCCTATGCTTCACAAATGATTAAGCCAATGCTGTTGACCTTTCATCATGAGCACGGACAAATCTGTGAATGAACTGAGTGATGAAAGTGAGCTATGGAAAAAAAAACTTGAAAGATCTTGAAAAGGCCCTGGCAGGGTCTGGTGGTTGTCCCCCAGAAAAATGCGAAATCTCAAATGCATTCTGGTGCTTACTCAGGTCTATTCCAAAAGAATCTCAAAAAATTAATTTTTTTGTTGGCACAGGTCAGTTTTTCCACCCCAGAGAAGGTGGTAAACCTCAGTAGTACAGCACAGAAGTCCTTCTGTTTCAAGTGTATGGTACCATAGACAGTATGCACACACTATGCAAATGAAACATTATGCAAGGGACACAGAATTTTTTTATACAAGAAATTCTGAAACTTTATTTTACTCCATTTTCAAATTATATCCCAAATAGAACAGAGTATTTCTTGCCAGAAATGTTTGAATATTTTGCTTGCTGAACATGAATTTTAGAATTTACTGGTACAAGACACTATACAATCTTATTTAACCATTATAGTACAAACCTTGGGATAATCGGGCTGATGTGAATCAACTGCAGGCAAACACTCAACCCACTGATCAGATGGAGGATTCACTGATTCAACAACTCTTATGGCAGCCAGCGTGGTTGCTGTTGGGGGGGAAACAAGCAATAATTCGAAAATATTATCACAAGCTTATCTTCATAAAGTCTCTTTCTGGGCACTGACATTACTTAAACTTCAATTGCATCAACACCTAATAAAAGAGAGTATATATTTTAGTCATGTTCTAGTCAAAATATTAATTAGGCCTGTGCTTCTCTGTGGCTAACGTTAGCTCCATGCTAGTCAAAAATGTGTTGGTTTGGTTCCCATTAATCTATGGCTGGCATAATCAAGCTTCAAGCAAGTTTTGTTATTTCTGGCTAAAACGAATTTGTGCTCACATCAGCTTCCGTTACCTTCTTTTGATAGTCACAGCATCGATATCACGGTACAAAGGCCGCGCCATTTGAAGCTAGCTGCTACCTCATGGTAGCTATGTGGTTGTTCTTTGTGAAGAATCCCAGTCAACGAGCGTCCAGCGTTAGTCTCCTCTTCTGCTCTCAGTGGTCTCTTAATCACAGTATAGAGACTGAACAGGCAAATTAACTTGTGGAACACAAACTTTTATTTGCTAAAACAGAACGGAGTTGAGTGCCATAACTCAGCTAAGTCTTCTTCTTCTGCTCTTTTAAACAGCGGGTTTTAACCTAACTTGGTGCACTACTGCCACCAACTGGTGCGTGAGCAGCACTGCAAGTAACTGAAGCAGCAAGCATATTGTTAACAAAATAATTTAATAGTAAATAGATCTATGTATACAAACTACTTTAAATAAAATGAATTCATTTGAATTGTATCCTCTGATAATGTTGGTCAAAAATAAAATAAAGCACTATAGTGTTTCAGACGTTCTGACCCAATTATTACAGTAGTTTTGTGAGACAGCATTTCTCTGAGCTGATAAACCTGCTCTGGCTTTACCTTTAACCACGAAGGAACCAAACACTTATGCTAGAAATTTGTTAACTTAATTGGCAATACTTGAATGTATAATGTGATTACAGGAAATTATACACAATGATCACTGATGCTTTTTTATTTATTTATTTTTACCAGAATGAGTATGTTTCATTTTACATACAGAAATGATTGTATCCAGGTCTTATAATTATATTGTGTACAATGTACATGTTTTACCCTGGATAATTATAATATCATGCCTCACTGCAAACATGAATTAAGCAGGTGAAATTAAAGGAATCAGAAAGCAAGAAATATGTTGTAACAATTATGTGGTAACAGTTTAAACCAAACACTGTTCGACTGTGACATGAAGTCATCCTCAAATGAGGCCTGAGTGAAACACTAAACCCTGGACAAATGTTCATTCTGGAAATGTGAAATCGAGTTGATTTCTGCCACTGTAACGTGTGTGACTGCTATATTCATCTCATGTTCAGCATGTTTGTTCAAAAACATGTTTGAACTGCAAGTTGTGAAGTGACCAGAAAAAAATATTATTTGTCTGTGAGCTGTTTTATTTAAATGTCAATGCTTCCTGCTCATGCATGTTGAAAACATTATTTTGTAAATCAATTTTTAATAACTTTAATGTATTTTTCCTTATTTACAAAAATGCTAAAGATAGACTTTTTTTAAATTTGGCAAAATGTATGTAACTCAGGTCTGTGGGACGTCTGGATAATAAAACGCCATTGCAATCTGTTTCCATAAAAAACATATTTTGGTAGCTGACAATCACAGTCTGTAGTGATGTAAATTATTTTGCAAAAATTAATATTCCAATTAACAGAGTGCATGTTTATGCAAGTTGCACCAAGACATGTTTTGGAGTTAGCTCTGTCAGTTTATTACAGTAATCTTGAAATTATACAGTATATTCAGTAGGCCTGAATAAATCATAAATCGACAAATTATTGGTTACCATGGTAGAGTGCTTAAATTATTTCCTATTGTTCATTCTACCTATGTTTGCACACATAATTTAAATGGAGTCCAACATTAACTTTCTGTATGCCGTAAATGATATTTGTTTTCCTATAATGTGAAATTTTACATTATATATATATATATATATATATATATACACACACACACATACACACTTTTATTTAGAGGCAAGCTTTACACATACAACATGAACATTATGTGAATGTTGAACATTAAGCATACATTCTATGAACATTTGATTGATTTTTGCAAATGTTTCCTTACATGTTTGTCTAATGTTTGCTTCCATGCAAACATTAGACAAACATCACAAACATTACATGAATGTTCACAAACTTGCTGAACAGTAAACAAACATTCTATGAACATTTGTTTGATGTTTGCAAATGTTCGCTTCCGGGTGGGAGGCTATTTGCATCACTGTGGTATAAATTAGGTTTATATTTATAATTTATACCTAATTTTTTATAATTAGGTATAAATTACTACACTCCTATTTGCACCACCCTCATCAACAACATTTAATTTGTATTAGAAACATCTACTACTGTAGTGTAAATTAGACTTTAATATCCCCTTATTTGCACCATGATGGTGCAAATAAAGATTTGTTAGTTCTCTATTTACACCACTGTGGTGTAAATCAGGATTTAGTTTTTAGATATTTGCACATATTTGATGTAAATAGCCAGTCCGCATGCAGACACAGATCTTCTGTTGCACACAGATGAATTTCTGGAATGTTTTTCTGAATTGCTGCCTGAAATTAAAGAATGTCTGAAATGTCCAAACCATGCTGAATATGCACATCTGGAAGACAATCAGTGGCTCTTGGATTTAGCCTCTTTCCACTCTGAATGACAAGCTCAAGGACAAACACATCATCAACACGGTCGGCTCCATGAACACGTTTAAAAGCAAGTTGCACCTGCTCTCAAGCAGCTTGTAATAGTGTGATCTATGGAACTTTCCACACATGGACCCAGAACTTAATTATCAGCAGAGTACGGAGCTTGAGAGTTCACATTATGATGATTGAGTGCAGAGCATCTTGTCAGAATTTGATGGCGCTTTACTGACTTTGCATCCATTGAGCCTGTTGTCAGTGTTCTCTGTTTTCCATTTGAGGAAAATATAGATGTGGATTGTATAACATCCAAAGTGGCATCACTCTTCAACCTGGATTGCTGTGCTACTGAGTGAGATCCTCACACTGAAAAATGACACTGAGCTCAAATCCAGAGCAACACCTAACATGAATGCCCAGTGCTGGAATCTAACAGTGAAAGAGACGTGCAGACAACCTAAATACAGATGCACTTCAAAAACTTCCATTGATGTTCTAAAACTAATTCATGCATTTATTTCCTCTAGGCTGGACTATTGTAATTCATTTTTATCATGTTGTCCTGAAAGTTCCCTGAAAAGCCTACAGCTAATTCAAAATGCTGCCGCTAGAGTACTGACAGGGACTAGAAGGAGAGAGCATATTTCACCCATATTGGCCTCTCTTCATTGGCTTCCTGTTAATTCTAAAACAGAATTTAAAATTTTTCTTCTTACTTACACTCAAAAATATAAACGCAACACTTTTGGTTTTGCTCCCATTTTGTATGAGATGAACTCAAATATCTAAAACTTTTTCCACATACACAATATCACCATTTCCCTCAAATATTGTTCACAAACCAGTCTAAATCTGTGATAGTGAGCACTTCTCCTTTGCTGAGATAATACATCCCACCTCACAGGTGTGCCATATCAAGATGCTGATTAGACATCATGATTAGTGCACAGGTGTGCCTTAGACGGCCTACAATAAAAGGCCACTCTGAAAGGTGCAGTTTTATCACACAGCACAATGACCCTGAACCATCCCTTAGTTATGCTGCTATAGACGTAAACTGCTGGGGGGTTCCCATGATGCACTGTTTCTTTCTCTTTTTGCTCTGTATGCACCACTCTGCATTTAATCATTAGTGATCGATCTCTGCTCCCCTCCACAGCATGTCTTTTTCCTGGTTCTCTCCCTCAGCCCCAACCAGTCCCAGCAGAAGACTGCCCCTCCCTGAGCCTGGTTCTGCTGGAGGTTTCTTCCTGTTAAAAAGGGAGTTTTGCCTTCCCACTGTCGCCAAGTGCTTGCTCACAGGGGGTCATTTTTGACCGTTGGGGTTTTTCTGTAATAATTGTATGGCTTTTGTCTTACAATATAAGGCGCCTTGGGGCAACTGTTTGTTGTGATTTGGCGCTATATAAATAAAAGTGATTAACTGATGTACTGAACACCATGAAGCCCAGTCGGAAGAAAACATTTCTGCTCTTCGAAGTAGGAGAAACGTGTCTTCAACAACACCAGAGGTCAAAGCTGCAGAAGAGACCTTCATCTGGTCCTGAGAATCCAGCATAACATCACCTGCTTCTAATTAAAAGGCTCTTTAAACAGCAACTATTTTATTATTTTTTAAAAAGCTGTTTCATTTTATGTTATAACAATAAATGAACAGATCATTAAAAATGTCCAGAAAATTAAAGTCATAAGACATTTGCACAGGTTGAAACTCTCCCCTTATTGTACACAATTTTAAAACATTCACAACCACAAGTTAAACTCATATTTTAGAAATGACTGTCCTGATCACAACATTAAAGGCAATAATATGTTGATGTAATTACAAGTTGAAATGACTCAAAACAAAATCATCATGAAGTTTATGTCACAGAAATCCCACTTTACAATCACACTGCAGTCATTCTTAAATTATTTCCTGTTGCATTTATAATAAACTTTTTTTTGCCAGCTACTGGATGGCCAGTAGATGGTAACTGTCCAATAATGCACTGCGGCATGTGTGTCTGTAAACTCTAAATCCTTATTTGTGCATTACTTGAAAACAAAAACATATAGCTGATATTTTCACTTTGTAAAATGACAGAGGTGACATTAACTTGAATTAGTTTGTTTAAAATTTTAACCACAAGTCAAAACTATCTGCCTGTACATGACTCCTGCAAATCTGTATGGTGTGAAAATATATATATTTTTTTTCTCCCTTTCTTTCTTTCTCTCTGGTCACCAGGTCTCTCTTGCTGAGAGAAGGTTGATCTGAGATAGAAGTGCTGACTCATTGTATTGGTTTTGCTTTAAAAAAAGTTAACTTTTCAGTTAGCAGATTAACTGTTATCAAAGCTAACTTACACCGCAGTTGTTGAAATGTACATATATTTGTGGTAGAAAGGTCTGGATCACCGCAGTCATCTGGACAAAGTAAGAAACAAATCAGTCTGACTGCGTTAACAGCACCTGCAACATCTGGACATTCACTGCAATTTTTTTTGTTTGTTTGTTAACCCACTTAACCGTAGTCTCTTCTCCAGAAGCACCTCAATTTCTGTTTCAGAAAAGTTTTACTTGCACTTCATCTCAGTTGTCAAGGTCAGTAAATGTTTATGTAACACCGATATCACACCGTTTTCTGTGCTACTGGACCAGTTCTAGGTTCTAAGGAGTGGGGAGCAGAATTGATTACACCAGAGACCGTTGTTTTAAATTCAAAAGGCTAACAATTTACTGTAAACAAACATGAGAAATACCATACACTGAACAGTCAAAAAGCACAAAACAAAACTATGTTCAAGAGCTCTCAACATTAAAGAAAGCATAAGAAATGGGAGTGTCTCCACCCTCTTTGTACCCTTTTGTTCAGCCCGTTTTCTAGTAAACTAAATAAATTGGACTAAATCAGTCCTTTTGTTCCTAGGTTGCACTTAGAATCCTTATTTTGTTTCCTGGGCTGACTCTTCCCCTTTAATTTATGTGCAACACCTACAACTTCGCAATCATATCAAAATGAACACAGTCTTCTCAAATCACATTCAAAATCATAAATCCAACATGGAAAAGGACAGTAATACACGTCCAATTCAAGTTCAGGTTCAGATATGAGTTCATGCATTCAGTGAAAAGTTTCAATTCGGTTCAGTTCAAAGTTAATAGTACAACCGGTCCTTAGTTCGGCTAAGTTCAAAATTAATTAACTCCGGATACTCTCACCACCCCGGCAAGAAGTCACCATCACAGAGACTCCTCCTCTGGTGCAATGAAGATGATGGGTTGAAGGTCTGGATCTTGGCTCGCCATCTGGGCACGTGCACGCCCGCACGCAGCAGATCAATCCTGGCTCTGACCGAGCTTCGAATCAGCAAGGAAAAAAAAACCTGACCTGTGTAACAGGTCATGATGCCGTGTTGCAGCATCGCTAATCCCTTAAAAGGGCGGTGACAAATTTTGGTCATCGTACTTTTAATCTTAAACCCTAAATCGTTGTATGAACATTTTCTAATTAACTGATGAATTAATTTACATGAAATGGATCATTTTATCTTTCAAACTCATTTATGGAGCTTTAAAATTATTTATTTATGCTGCTTCTAACTCATTCACTCAACTCATGTTTAACATGGGTTACATTTATCTGCCTGAAACATTTGAGGTGTTTTGCATCGACTATTTATGGCTGAATTTGGTTGTTTAGAGGATGGAATATGCGGCTGATCCAGGTGTGCACAATTCTAGAGTGTGATTTATAAAGAACATTGTTTTCAGGTGTGTGTCTGCATGTTTTTGTAAAACTGATTTTTTTTTTTTTTTGCACACTTTCAGCTTTTATGCGCACGAGTCCGTGGCTCTGTTTTATAAAAGAGACTCTTGTCCTTCAGTGTGTTCTAACAGAAAATCAGAGCTTTTACATAATGAAATTTTTACAATTGTTATTTTTTCATAAACGATAAATGGACTGCATTTATATAGCACTTTTCCATCTGCATCAGATGCTCAAAGCGCTTTAAAATTATGCCTCACATTCACCCCAATGTCAGGGTGCTGACATACAAGGCGTTCACGACACACCGGGAACAATAGGGGATTAAAGATTTTCCAGTCAGGTGGGGATTTGAATAGAGGATCTTCTGGCCTCAAGCCCAACACCTTAACAATGAGACCATCACCTCCCCATGAAATCGTTCTCATCCTACTGCACAAGTATTCGCAAAATTACTGGTTGAATGCCTAATTAGGAAAATATTTGACAGTCATAACAGCCTGTTATGGGCTAAAAGTAATACAATGTTTAGTGAACAAACCTGCTTTGTACAAGTGAACTCGAGCATTGAAAGCAGCTTCCAGAGCTTTCCGTCCTTTGTTCTCTTCTTTTAGATGATGAATTTCTTCTTCATAGTTTGCGATCAATCCTGCTAACAACTAAAATACTTCTTCATCAGCAGATGTTGGCAGTTGTTTCAGCCTGTCCCTCAGCTGTTGGGCTTTAGACATGTTTGTAGAAAACCTTTAAAAAGACACAAAAACAGTTGTTGACCACGTGAATTGATGAATCAGTGAATTTTCAGGGGGAGAAGAAGTGAAGAGAATGAGTGACAATTGTAATTCCTCCCAGTTCTTTATGTAATATACTGCCCCTTACAAAAACAAATCAATATATTCCTCAGTTTAAATTTATTGAAAGTCATGATGAAACCAGACCCGGTGTTCTGTCGAGATGAGGTGTGTGCCGGAGGTGCACCATCGAGATGAAGTTCCTCGCGTAACTGCATGTGTGTGCACTGAAAAAAATTACTTGACGAAGTTTGGTTATTTTGATGGGCAAGTAAATGTATAAATTGTTCATCTGTCAAGGATTTTATATAGTTCATGCTCTTATTATCATTTATTTTCTTTATGCTTATATTATTATCATTTATTTTCTTTAGTTTATGCTTATATTATTATTATTTATTTTCTTATAGTTTATGCTTATTATTTTTCCTCTTTGTGAGAAGAGGAGGTTTTAGAAAGAAAGACTTGTCTGCATTCTTCATGATTGAGCAAACTATTTTTCATTTTGCCTTATCCTGCTTTGACGAGCCACAAGGCTCATGTTGCAGGAATGGAAGGTTTCAGCCGTTACCTTGCTTTGCTATCACCCTCTTGCAGACATGACTCATGTGTAACCTCTCCCGACTGTCCTTGTTTGTTTTTTCTCATGTTGATGAACTAAATAAAAGGCTGGGCCAGAGGAGGAGATTTTAGGAGAGCTTTGCTTGTTCTCCTCCTCTGCGCAGAGCAAAAATATATATATATATATATTTGTCTCTCTCTGACTGGTTTCTTTTCAGTGTTTGTGCCTCTCATTTCTTTAAAAACAGAGTGCAAACCCAACATCATCTGAACGTAGTAATGTAAAATCTACTCACTATAAAACAATAAGTATTTTTAACCTGGAGTTAGCTTATTACGACAGGCAAAATATACATATACATACATTTATGCGCATTTGCGCAAGGCACCTCATCTCGACGGGTGACGTCTTCAAGTCCGGGGTTGAGCGATGTGCGCATGCGCAGTAGCACAATGCACCTCATCTCGACGTTCACCTCATCGCGACGGGACACCGGGTCCCCAAAAACAGAGCCCACAGATGGACTCCTTTTTATGAAAAGACCACGAACATGGCTGACACAATATCTTTATACAAGACAATGTGGGCGTTAACAGTGGGTGGGTTTTAGCCTCACAAACCTAATCTTACTGGTTCCCCACAGACTGAGGGGAAGCTCCACCCCTTGTCTTCAACCAAGTTGTTTGATACGTGATGGTACCTAATTCCTTTGTTTATGATCAGATAAAACCAGTTCAGACCAGTCGACATACATACTCAAGCAGACGACCAAAAACATAACCATTTAAGCGGAGCAGATACTTGATATCCAACATGAAATCATAGAATAAGGAATTAACACAGATATTATCTAACACAGGGTTCTCCCCAGACAATGGAACAACGGCCTCACGCCATTATACTGCCATCTAATGCCACTATACTGAGTGGCGTCATCTCGTGATGCTTTTGCACGAAACCTGGTCTGACGGCACACAAACCCATTTTTGTGGGAAAATTTCATATAAACAACTTCAGCACTTGATTTTATCTGGTTTAAATCCAGATGACACAAACCATAACAAAACGCAAATGCTACACAAAGACTGATGATCAGAAGATGATCTCTGCATTTTTTGTTTCATCTTGGTGGTGACCACAGCCTGTGTGGGGCGTTAAATCATCTCGACTTCTTGGCATCGTTATAGATGATAAATGAGGATGGTGTGAACATATTGATCAGTGTCACAAGAAGATTAGAAGTGGGATATATGCGCTTAACGTGAGTAAGAATTCTCTTTCCATTTTAAACAGGAAAATGTTCTAGTTTAATTCATTCACATCTGCTCTATGACAGTGTGCTTTGGGGAATGGCACATAAAAAAAATACTTAAAGACTGTACTTTAAGAACATGACTGTGTTCTTGTTCTGGGGGTTGATAAGTTTAGACCTTATTTGTGTGAAGCACCTTGAGGCAACTTTGTTGTGATTTGGTGCTATATAAATGAAAATATATTGAAATTGAAGAACATGCTCCAGTGTGCCATCGTGGTGCAGCTTAGTTAAAATTTCCATAACAATCATTCAGTTTGTGATAAAAGCATAAAATCTGGCACACATATTCTAAATTAACTTGTTTATTTTCAGATATGGAGACATCCTGGAGCTGACCTCTAATTAGCTGCAGGGGTCAGTAAAGAGTTACACCGGGGTCAAAAGAACAGCGGATGGTTTGTTGGCCATTGACACAGTTTGACACATAGTGAATTTCTGTAATGGTTGAGTTAATAGCATTTTAAAAGTTATAGTTTGCACCATCTGTCATGCTTAGTTATGTTACGGGGTAACATGTCACCTGTCATAGAATCCAATGGACGTCAACCTTGTTTGACCTTTACTTTACTTACAATGGATTCGGACACCACTACGGATCTGTGTTGCTGTTAGATCTCAGTGCTGCATTTGATACAGTGGATCATCATATTCTACTTAATAGGCTGGAAAATCATTTTGGGATTACTGGGAGTGCCCTTGCATGGCTGACGTCATACTTGACTAGTCGTTCTGTGTTTTGTACAGTAACACTACCTCTAACCTTAGTGACATGAAATTTGGGGTTCCACAGGGGTCTGTTAGGCCCTCTGCTTTTCTCCCTTTATATAGCACCCTTTGGGCACATATTGCAGCGTTTTGGGATTACCTTTCACTGCTATGCAGATTAACCTCAGTTATGCATGCTGATAACTGCTGGTAATCTCGCTCACATAAAATCCTTAGAAGATTGCCTTGCAGCAGTGAGAAGTTGGATGTCTAGAAACATCCTACTTTTAAACTCTGATAAGACTGAAATGATGGTTCTTGGTCCAGTGAGACATCGCCATCAATTTGACCAGTTAACGCTCAGCCTAGGCTCATGTGTCATACATCACACTGACAAAGTGAGGAACCTTGGGGTAATTTTTGATCCTTTGTTGTCCTTTGGCCTCCACATTAGAAATATTACTAGGACTGCTTTCTTCCACCTGCGAAATATAGCGAAGATTTGTCCCATCCTCTCTATGGCTGATGCTGAGACCCTGATCTATGCATTTATCTCGTTTAGAATGGACTACTGCAATGTTCTATTTTCTGGTTTACCGCAGTCTAGCATTAGGGCTCTCCAATTGGTTCAAAATGCTGCAGCCAGACTTTTGATACGAAGCAGAAAGTACAACCACATTACACCCATTTTGGCGTCCCTTCACTGGCTTCCTGTCCCAGTGAGATCAGATTTTAAGGTTCTGGTACTAACCTGTTGTGTGGGCCGCTGAAGAGGAGGTACTGCTGGCCCACCACCACCAGAGGGCGCCCTGCCTGGAGTGCGGGCTCCAGGCACCAGAGGGCGCCGCCGCCTCACGTGAGCAGCTACGGTGACAGCTGTCACCCATCACCTGAGACAGCTGACGGCAATCATCTGTGGGGTATATCAGCAGGACGGCACCTCCACCTCATTGCCGAGATATCGTTTCTACCTACGAGGTAACGTATCAAAGCTGACGGAGTGTATCCTTTTGGATTAGTGTATAGCTTGTGGATTACTGTTCCAACGAGAGGTGGAGGTAACTTCCCTGCTGTTCGGAGTCTTGGGTGCAAACGCGCCCCCATCTAACTGTTCTTTGTTCCTCGCCAGCAGTACCAGGTCCGACACGCGGAGGCAGTGGCCACCTGGGAGTTCGGGACTTGGCGGCTCCGGTATTTCCGGGGTCCTGTGGCGGAGGAAGCCGTGTGGTTCGGGTCTTACCTTGGAGAGGCGTCTCCTATCTTCGAGCCTGCCCACACGACACTTTTGTGAATTGACTGTTGTCCATTTCGTGATTGGTTGTATTCGTTGTGCACGTTCACAACAGTAAAGCCTTGTTATTTGACTTTCTCCATTGTCCGTTCATTTGCGCCCCCTGTTGTGGGTCCGTGTACTGACACTTTCCCAACACTAACCTATAAAATTATTCATGGACTGGCACCTCCCTACCTAGCTGACCTAATTAAACCTTACGTATCGGCCCGGGCTTTACGTTCTCAGGGTGCAGGACTACTTTGTGTCCCTAAGGTGAATAAGAAGTCTGTGGGTCACAGAGCTTTCTCTTATCGTGCCCCTGTTCTGTGGAATGATCTCCCTGCGTCAATAAAACAGTCAGATTCTGTGTAGATTTTCAAGTCCAGACTTAAGACGCACTTATTTTCCCTTTCATATGGCTAGCATACTGGTACAGTTTTGTTTTACTCTTTTAATTCATTTATTAGTAATTGGAGTGTGCTGTGGCCTCAACTTTACCTAAATTCTGGGTCTTTTAGTGAAGTTTAGAGCTAGTGGCCGGTGATCACCTTTGTATTTCTCTGTTTTTCTTGTTGTTTAATGCTGGCAAATTTTACAGTATTTTTTGTCTTTCTGATGCCTGATTGTTTTTTTTTTCTCTGTTTAAGGTGCAGCTCCATCCAGAGATGGGAGTTGTATTTGTGTTGGCGATCCTCCTGTCTTGTGTGCCAATAGCATTTATTGTATATTCGTCCATGAATTGTTCTGTAGTTTGTGTCTGTATCATGGCCCAAGCACAGGGTCACCCCTTTGAGTCTGGTCTGCTTGAGGTTTCTTCCTCAGAGGTAGTTTTTCCTTACCACTGTTGCTCTGGGGGTTGGTAAGGTTAGACCTTACTTGTGTGAAGCACTTTGAGGCAACTCTGTTGTGATTTGGTGCTATATAAATGAAAATGAATTGAAGATTCAACCAATAATTTGTAGACGTAGAAGTGCAAATTTCATATAGAAAAAAAAAGACCATTCATAGACAGATTTACTGAAAGAAGTCAAGTCATACTTCTGAGAGATCACACCTGTGTTTTAACCAGGGCTTTGAACCAGATTTTTTTTTCCCAATTGGTTCGTTCCGAACAGAAACAGAATTTTAACCTTTCCGGTTTTGGGTTCCACCATTAAATGGACGTTCCCGAACCAGTTAGAACAAAAAAAAAATTGTTCCCGGAACGGTTAATTACGTTCCGTCAGCTGTTTAACAAATGGCTATAAAATTATGCCTCTGTCCCATCCAGCTTAAGCCAAATGTAGGCAAATTCTATTACAACCTTCATTAAATTAGACAAGAAATAATTCAAAACAATTATTATTTCAAATGTATTGTTTATTGTTAACCGAAGGATTGTCAATACAAAAGTCACGTGGCTATACCACTCGGTGGGCAAAACAACAAAATCCCTCACGCTGGATTAAACAAAAATACAACAGCACTACGCCGTTGTTCCATTGTCTGGGGAGAAAAGTGTCTTTAGACAAATTTTGCAGCGTCCAGTCACTTGTTCCACGTCTGTCGCAGCAAATCTCAAACCACTGACGGAAAATCGCTCTTCATTAGTGGTTAGCCATGTTTGTGAAGGAAACGGGATGGGGAGGGGGAGCTACGGAAGGTCCTGGGGACAAAAAGGTCCGCCGCTGCAAGAGGAGAAAAAAAAATCGTCCGCAACAAATAATTGAATTAATCAATATTATTTATATATCACCCAGGCCTAAAGGATAAACTGCAATATTTACCTCTTATTTAAGATGTGGAGACATTATAGTAGTCCACCTTCCCGCTCTCTCCATTCAGTCAGCAAACGACGTCACACAGGAAGTGAACCCCAGCAGGTCATAGAAACTTGCGCAGGAGAAGAATGACTTTTTTTTTTTTTTTTTTTTGTAGGCTGCGGAAACTTTGAGGAACGAAATAAAATCTGTATTAGCCGGTTATCATTATTTTTAATAAGTGTTTCTGTTCCGGAACATAAAAAAATAATAATTTCTGGTTTCGTTTCTGTTCCATGTAAAACAGGAAAAGTTCCCGGTTTTCGTTCCTTGAACCGGTTCAAAGCCCTGCTTTTAACTTGTATCTATCGTTATGTTGTATATAGAAATATAATGTATTCATTAGTCACTATTTAGTTTGTATATAGAAATATTTATTTATAGCCTAATCATATATTTCCTCTTCAAATTACAAAAACAGTTGACTTTACTGCCACTATCTGCCCTCTGTATCATATATTAGTGTGTGTATTATATGTATAATGTGTGTACGATTCCAGTGTTTGCAAAATACCTGTCTACAGTTAAGGCTATATCAGAATATTCGATTACTGTTAATCACAATCTGAATATTAAAATACAAACCATTTGTCCTGTATCATGGCTACATGTAAGACGTATGCAGAAAAAAAAAGCATGAAAATAAGTTTATATTCAGAGTTATGATGGTTTGTGCCAAAAGACAGCAGCGGTCGATGCAGCGTCTCCTCTTTATAATGTCTGTGTTCAACTCTTACTACTGATAGATCACACCTGTGTTAAAGGAACTGTCACTTATAAAAAGAGAGCAGCACCAGACATAAAAATCAGTCTGGTGTTAGCAGGGATATTCCATGGAACATTTCAAACAACTTAAGCAAAATTGGGAGTGAACACTCCAGCTAAACTAAAATACAAAATGAATGAAATGGAGCAAAATGGAGCCTAATAATCACGAAATGGGGGTAAAAGTAACGAAATGGAGCAGACTGACTCCAAATATGATTAAATTAATTACTTTTATTTTATTATTTTTAAGCGAAATGGGACTGATAATAACGAAACGGAGAGAAATGGAGCAGACTGACTTATTGACTGAAGTTTCATCTCTTGAACGCCAGATGGCGCACCTGCCCCAACTACATGAACTGAGCTCATCTCACAAAAACAAAAGCTCAAGAATGAAATAAAAGTAATTATTTGGAGTCAGTCTGGTTCAATCTGCTCCATTTGGTTACATTTTACCATCATTTAGTGATTATCAGGACCCAAACACCCTAAACTTGAAAATCGTCATGACGGCGCTGAGAATGCAGCTAGTGTTGCCGCCTGTCCCGGTTTTTCCTGATTGTCCTGGATTTTAATGGTCTGTCCCGGAGGGGGGAAAAAAAAAAATTCGGTTTGAACATGTTGGACAAAATGTGTATTTCAGTTTAATTGTTGTGTGCCTACATCCATAAACTTGTGCACAGCCTTATTGGCTCTAGAAAAATGACGTAGCATACTGTGTGGTGGGGCTGGCGAGGTGGAGACGGAGAGACAACGAAAGAAAAGGAACCAGTGACTAAAATCGGTTAAGTTTTAATGTGAAAATGGGTGGAGAGACTGATGACAAGGGTGCTACAGGAGGCGATGGCAGTGACAGGCCAGTAAAAAAAAAATATAAAAGGTCAACATGCTTTAACAATGAGTGGTTAAAACAGGAGAAATACAAGGTCTGTCCGTAAAGTATAGGTCCTTTTTATTTTTTTCAAAAACTATATGGATTTCATTCATATGTTTTTACATCAGACATGCTTGAACCCTCGTGCGCATGCGTGAGTTTTTCCACGCCTGTCGGTGACGTCATTCGCCTGTGAGCACTCCTTGTGGGAGGAGTCATCCAGCCCCTCGTCGGAATTCCTTTGTCTGAGAAGTTGCTGAGAGACTGGCGCTTTGTTTGATCAAAATTTTTCTAAACCTGTGAGACACATCGAAGTGGACACGGTTCAAAAAATTAAGCTGGTTTTCGGTGAAAATTTTAAAGGCTGATGAGAGATTTTGAGGTGATACTGTCGCTTTAAGGACTTCCCACGGTGGGAGACGTCGTGCAGCGCTCTCAGGCGCCGTCGTCAGCCTGTTTCAAGCTGAAAACCTCCACATTTCAGGCTCTATTGATCCAGGACGTCGTGAGAGAACAGAGAAGTTTCAGAAGAAGTCGGTTTCAGCATTTTATCCGGATATTCCACTGTTAAAGGAGATTTTTTTTAATGAAAGACGTGCAGACGGATTGCAACGTCGGCTCGCAGCCGCCGCAACGCTCCGCCACAGGAAAAACACCTCTGTTGGAAGCCTTAAGGACAAGTTGGAACATGTCCAGCTGTTAAACAATTTCTCATATACTCACTCCACTGAAAGCCATCAAAAGCCGCCTGGATTTTATAAATGGTTATCAACACGGAGGTGTTTTTCCTGTGCCGCCGTGCCAGCTGCGTCCCGACGCGCGGACCCGTCCGCACATCTTTCATTAAAAAAATCTCCTTTAACAGTGGAATATCCGGATAAAATGCTGAAACCGACTTCTTCTGAAACATCTCTGTTCTCTCACGACGTCCTGGATCAATAGAGCCTGAAATGTGGAGGTTTTCAGCTTGAAACAGGCTGACGAGGGCGCCTGAGAGCGCTGCGCGACGTCTCGCACTGTGGGAAGTCCTTAAAGCGACAGAATCACCTCAAAATCTCTCATCAGCCGTTAAAATTTTCACCGAAAACCAGCTTAATTTTCGAACCGTGTCCACTTTGATGTGTCTCACAGGTTTAGAAAAAATTTGATCAAACAAAGCGCCAGTCTCTCAGCAACTTCTCAGACAAAGGAATTCCGACGAGGGGCTGGACGACTCCTCCCACAAGGAGTGCTCACAGGCGAATGACGTCACCGACAGGCGTGGAAAAACTCACGCATGCGCACGAGGGTTCAAGCATGTCTGACGTAAAAACATATGAATGAAATCCATATAGTTTTTGAAAAAAATAAAAAGGACCGTTACTTTATTGACAGCCCTCGTATGTCGTGTGGCTAAGACCATGTCTAGACGATCCCTTTTATGCTAGCTGCTCCCTGTGCCCAGCGAAAATTCTCCTGAAACATGAAGGTAAAACCGCATTAAATGACCACGCCAAGTCTAAAAAACATCTAAATCGAATCCAGAGCTCACGTCAAACCAAGGCAATTTCGTCCTTTATGGTTACAAAATCTTCACAGGACAAAGTTACGGTGGCTGAACTAACAAGCACTTATCACAGTGTACGTCATGGTCACAGTTATCTCTCCACTGACTGTGGAAACAAGTTGAATGCAAAAATATTCAGTGACAGTGAGATTGCAACAAAGATGTCCTGTGGTCGAATGAAAACCGAGGCTTTAGTTGAAAACGTGTTGGCACCATTTAGTCAACAACGTTTGTCAGCAGAGCTTGACAAAGCCCAGTATTTCAGCGTCTGTTCTGATGCATCAAATTCTGGTCACACGAAGGTGTTTCCTTACACCGTTCACTATTTTAGTCCATCGGAGGGAGTGAAATACGGATTGCTGGATTTCTGCGAGGATCCTGATGAGTCTAGTGACGCGATATTCAAGCAAATAGCGTCCATTACTGAGAATAACTGGCTGTCATTAAACCAAATCAGTGCCTATGGTGCAGATAATGCATCTGTTAACTACGGCAGGCACAATTCAGTGTACCAAAAACTGAAAGGGGCAAACCCATGGATTATGAAAGGCAATTGCAAGCGCCACATGATACACAACACTGTGAAAACAGCAAATTGTGTCTTCAGTGCAGCTGGGTGTGACGTGGAGGCTTTTGTGCTGAAGGTCTACAGTGAATTCAGTTGCTCTGCTAAAAAAGTGGAAGTGCTCAAGGAGTTCTGTGAATTTACAAATACAGCATACAAGGAGATTCTTGGGCATGTTCCTACACAGTGGCTGTCTTTGTTACCAGCAATCCAGAGAATTCTTGAGTGCTGGCCAGTTTTGAAGTCTTCCTTTGTGTCACAAAGAAAGGACTGTCCAAATATTATCTGGACATTTGTGTGTGGTGCAGCTGACACAGAAGATGTAGATTGTACTTTGGGTGAATGTGTCCTGGCATTCATGCTCAATGTGATGCAAGAGTTTGATGCCTCTATTGGAGTGCTTGAGAGTGACAGTGCTACTCTTGTCGACGTTTACACAGTGATGAACCGCTTGTGGAGTCAGCTTATCTCCAGGTGCACAGACAAATTCTATGGGAGCAAAGTGAAGCAGACACTGAGGAACCTTTTACCAAATCAGCAGGAACAATTCAGAAGGATGGTAGACTGATTTTTTGAGAGAGCAGTACCTTGAGGATAGATTTGACTTCAATGATGAGATGCTTGCAAACATTGGCTGTCTGAGCCTAAAAGAAACACCCCAATGGTCTGAATTTGAACATTTGATGGAGAAACTAGCCCTGGATCTGGACGAAGATTGTCTGTACAGTGATGTGAGCATCCTAAATGAAGTGTTTCACACCCTCTCAACAGACCTAACCCTAACCCTAACCCTAACCCCAGACAGAAAATGGGCCCATTTTCTCACTAAAGTAAAAGACACCCCAGAGCTGTTAAAACTGATTGCTTTCATTTTTTTCAATACCAGTGAGCAATGCCTATGCAGAAGGTGTGTTCAGTCATATGGAGGATGCTTGGACTGATAAAAGAAACAGACTCTCTGTTGCAATGGTGAAGGCTGAGCTTCAAGTCAGGCGAAACTTTCAGTTGTCCTGTACTGAGTTCAAGACATTCATTGAAAATCAGCCAGGACTCATAGCAGCAGCAAAGAAAAATACCAAATACAAATGGAAGATTAGGTAAGGTTTTGGTGAATTAAATGAAATCCAAATAGTCTTATCTGCCTACTCCTGTATGTGCCAAGTTACATCAGTTACATGTCCTCCTATGTATTTGTTTAGCCAAGAACAGCAGAGGCACAGGCAAAGCACACGCCACACTAAGCAATCAGGTAAGCTGTTTGACTACACCTTACATTGCTACATTCAGGTATTCTTACAGACGGTGAAAAATTACATTATTTGTTTTTATTCCACATAAGCAAACAAACAACTTATTTATTCCCCTTTTACCTGTGGCCACTACTGCCCCCAGGTGTCCACAACTAAAAACTGTTGGAAACTGTTAAAACCATCCTTGTTACTTTTTGATTGTAACCGAGTCATGATCCCATTCCAGTCTGTGACACCAGTATGTTTGAAGGAAGTTTGGGAAAAAGATTTTACAGGATAAATAATGAGCGAGTAGGGCCCTGAGTGAGGATTAGACTTTAGACAAAAGGAGGATGTCAGATAGTCCCGTATCCAGGCCTGGGGTGACCCCTGATCAATGTTCCCACATGCTTCCTCCGTTGCCTGTAAAACAGTCATGCATTGATGGGGCTGACAGTCACACACCTTCCAGCACCAAGCAGATCAGATTCAAGGATGGAGAATACAGGGGGAGGCTGAGTACAGTGAAGAGTGGGTGGTCTGTAAACCAGCTGCAGACCAAAGCAGCCCCAGTGAAACTAAGATTGTCTCAAATGATGAGGGAGCTGGTCTGCTCTGGTCTCTGGTGGTTAGTGTGTGTGATGCAGGGTGTCCAGGAGTGTTACAATGTGTGCTGCTGTGTTGTTTGTGTCCAGGGTTGAATGATGGCAAACTTCATCATTTTGTCTTCCAGCTGCACACATAGTTATATTACCCCCATGTTGTCCTGCTGGGACATTGATGATGTCACTGTGTCCAATAATGTTCCTGCCACGTCTCCTTGTTTTTGTAAGGTTGAAACCTGCTTCATCCACAAAAATCAGTTCATGACCCGTGACGTCTGCCTCCAGCTCCATCACTCTCTGGAAGAGACAAAACAATGTAGCACAGCAGGCAGATAGATTTTTCATTGATTATTCACAAATATACAAAACACCACATTGAATGAATAATGTAGACATTACTGCAGAGATTATTTAAAACTGTTTACAACAAAAGAAGTGTTTCACCAATTGAATTCTGAGGAATTGAAACGAAAATCACGTGTTTACTGCCCTCAAGTGGACATAATGCTGAACTACAACGTCATGAATTCCAGTCAGAATAATGCAGACATAAGAGCAGATTTTAAAATATGTAATATAAATATATAAGACTATTACCATCCACAAAAAATACAACTGCTCAGTTTAAAGGAAATCATGATGATTCACTGCCCTCAGGTGGACACAATAGTGAACTACAACATAATTTTCTCCTGTACATGTATCATTTCCTTGAATATTCACAAATATATGTTTTTGTCATAACACACAAAAACCCATTTTTCACATTGTGAGTCCAGTTTTTTCTTGTTCTGTTTGTGGACACAACACACCGACCCAAATGTTCTCATCCTTGAAAGGTCAGACTTCTTCTCTGTTCCATTTTGATGGGGACAATAAGGAGCTGAGGTCTCCTGCTGAATGATGTTTAGACAAAGCAATGACTGAAACTCTGGAGATGTAAACTCTGTGCTGTTATTTGATCTGATGCACTTGATTTTTCCATAAGATGCTCCATCAGCAATGAACTTCTCTGTAGCTTTAACTGTGTCACTCTCAGCTTTCAATAAATACACTAAAGTAGTTCCTGAATAGTGATCAGTGAATGTTAAAGTGGACCTGCTGGCTCTGAAGGTCCTGACAAATCTGTTTGTCCAAATGAGACATTTTCTCTTTCATCTGGTTCTCTGTTTCTGCTCTGGACTCACACTTCACATTTAAGATCAGCCTCATCAGTTTGACCTTTAATTTTCATCCCCTCTGTGACACTTGGTGCCATGTTTGAAGATGGTAACATCCATGACATTGATCAACATCATTGGACTGTAATATTGTGTCTTAACATAATGGAGGAACAAACTCACACACTTCAGATTGTTTGACTGGCAGGAAAACTGCTCACAGGAGCAAAGTCACAGTCATTTATTGATTATCTGCTGCACTCTGACAATGACAGCAGAGTGAAGAACACGTTGAAGAACACAACAGTTCAACATCTTTGAACTGCAGGAATTATGGAGAGAATATAACTTTTTCCCCCTCTTTCCCTCGTCTCTGCTGTCCAGGTCCAGTAGGTGGCGGTAATGCAACATAAGTTCGTTTAATGCAACGAAGAAGAACTTTCCTGTCGGCGCCAAAAGCTAAAGCTAGTTAGCTGGAAACACTGTTAACTCTTCTCTGAACAGATCAAACTTCACTCTGTGATCCTCGAATATGTTTTTTGAAGAGCTCCAGAAGCACAAAGGTCGACAGTAACCTGGAAGAAGAAGAAAAAAAGGTGAAGTTAGTGTGAAAAGGTTGAAGAGCTGAGAAGGTTGTTGAAACAGCGGCTAACTGCTGCTAATGCTGAGTCTGGACACATCTGGTGGACTTTTGTCTTTTGTCTCTGCTGTTGGCCGCCGGTGATCAGGTAAATGTTTTTTTTTTAAGCTGCGGATGACGTTAATGTGTTAAAATGTTGATTTGTTTTTCTGTAACGTTTCGCTTAAGATTTATTGAGCTGTGAACTTAGAATCTGTGAATATCTTTCTAACTTTCCTTGAGTGTTTGGTTTGTTTCCTCTTTTTTTTTTTTTCCTCGGGTTGTTCGTGTGTCGGCAAATTACTCCAACAAACACGTTCATTTGTGAAGAAAACGCCGTAATGTTGACTCAGAGTTAAAACCCTTTAACTTGTAGCGCCGCGTGCGCAGGCTGTGAACTGTCGAAACTCTGAACCACGTGTCGAGTCCTGTAGTAACTGAAGCCCTGATTCGAAGCTCGTATTGTTTTCCAGAAATTGTTACCGACACGCATCAGGCGCACAGACTGTTAATTATGGAGTTAAAATTGTCTCATTAATATTTGTAAATGCACGCAGGGTGATCTACAAATAATCATTGTTTTGCAAATCATTGATTTGCAAATATATATATATATACACAAAACTCTCTCTCTCTCTCTATCTCTATCTATATCTATCTCTATCTATATAAACTTAATTTGTAAAAAAAAAAAAAATTACATTTGGAAAACTGGAAATTGTATTTGTGAATTGAGTTTCAGCATTTGTGGATCACCAATTACACGCATTCATCGCTTTCCTCTGCGACGTAATTTTGAGACATTCTTTTCGTGAAATCCACACAGGTTCACAAACAAATGCCGACTGATTCACAAATACACTCTCACGCACACTGGATATCCACTAGATGGCAGTGTGGTTCCATTCATTGATATGGCAAGCTGAAACTATATGCTCCTGGGTGACTCTTTAATTGTGATCGTTACTGAGTTTTTAAAATGCTTATCGCAAAGCGTTTTTTTGTTCTTTTTTTTTAACAACGTCATGCAAGTTTTATAAGTCCGCGGACACTGATCTGTGTAGATAAAAATCACTTTCCTCGGATCCGCAGAGTTTCGGGACTAAATGCCACTCAAAGCCTGGCTGTTGCGACAGTTGTCGTAAAGCGGGACTGGTTGGTTGCTGTGGTGACACTGTGAGGTTCCTGTGCGAAGCTTAGCTAAATGTAGCATGTGTACATCGCAAACTTTTAGAACTTTCAAGTTTTTAAAAGAAGAATTTTGCAGCATGTCTGTGTCACGGAGCACGCACAGGCACAATGCTGTTTAATACGCTTATTTGAACCACTGTGTTAGAGTACAACACTAACACCCCCGCCCCCTCCCCATGATGAAATCTGCGGACACATCATAATTTAAAAAAATATTTGACCTTGCAGACAATATCACCACATAGATACCCATCCATCAGACGCCTCCATTACGGTAATGTGAAATGATTTATTCTGAAACGTCGGTCTTCTCTCATCCGGGAGCATATTGTTTCAGCCTGCCACGTCAATTAATGGAACCACACTGCCATCTAGTGGATATCCAGTGTGCGTGAGTGTGTATTTGTGAATCAGTCTGCATCTGTTTGTGGATCTGTGTTCGCGAAAAGAATGTCTCAAAATTACGTCGCAGAGGAAAGCGATGAATGTGTGTAATTGGTGATCCACCAATTCAACTCAATTCACAAATACAATTTCCAACTGCCAATTTCCACAAATTAAGTTTTATATTTGCAAATACAACATTATTTGCAAAGACCAATTTACAAGTTACAAATATGAAATTTGCATTTGTGGATATCTGAACATATTTGCAAATCAATGATTATTTGTAGGTCACCCTGTGTGCATTTACAAATATTAATGAGACAATTTTAACCCCATAGTTAATTGGTCAGGCGGCGGATCACCCAGGAAGCCCGACGACAGGTGTTGTGCCGAATTCATTTCCCCTGCCGTGAAAAGCAACCCCTTCACAGGAATGCGCATTTGAACCTCGTCGATTTATGCTGCGTTCACACCGGACGCCACGTGGCCGACGGCAGCGAGAGGTTGCCATGTAATCCCTATGGAAGGACGCGTTGTGACGCCACAAAAGTTCAACAAGCCACACAGTGTGGCGCAATGGACGTGAATAAGTCACTTCCACACACAGAAATGTGCGCACACACACACACACACCACTGACTTCGTGAATGGAACTCTGTCAATAAAGGATAATTGTGTAAAAATGTATATATAAATGTATCGTAATGGTTTTAGGAGCTGCGCTGTGCCTGACACAGCAGCAGCTCAGCAGCTTGGAACAGATCAGATCTGTGTAACTTTCAACACTAATATTTGGGAATGTGTGGGTGTCAGTAAGTTTAATACTTTCCTGACATGATTTAATGTTAATTAATTTTACTGGCTCGACATCCAGGTCAGAATGACATTTTTAACATGTACGAGGTCTGTTAGAAAAGTATCGGACCTTTTTATTTTTTGCAAAAACCTGATGGATTTGAATCATGTGTGCTTGCATGGGCAAACCTTGAACCTTCGTACGCATGTGAGCTTTTTCGTGCCTGTCGATTGCATCATTTTCTGGTAAGCAGCCTTTGTGTGAGGGCGTGTAGTGCGCTCGGCGGATTTTCATTGCAAGGAAAAAGACAGAATGACTGGAGCAGCGCCACATCAAATTTTGCCAGAAACTGGGCAACAGCCAGGTGGAAACCATTTGGAAGATTCAGACGGCTTTCGGTGACTTTTCTGTCGTGTGACTATCCGAGAAATTATGGAAGAGGTGGGCCTGTCACATGTCCTGTGAGACTTCAACACGGAGGAGCTTTTGCTGCGCCGTTTGCAGCAGCATGACTTTCACAGCCACTCTTTTCATGGCCAAATCTTCTGTCACAGTGGAATGTACCGAAAAAGTACTGATGTCCATGTCTTCCGCAATTTCTCGGATAGTCACACAACGGTCCCGCATCACCTCAGCGTTCACTTTGGAAATGATCTGGTCATTTCAGCATGTTGATGGCTGACCGGAGCACGGCTCGCTCTCCACCGTTGTGCGGACGTCTTTAAACCGATTGTACCGCTCCTTAATCTGTGTGATGCCCAGAGGATCGTCACCGAAAGCCCTCTGAATAATCCGAATGGTTTCCACTTGGCTGTCACCCAGTTTCTGGCAAAATTTGATGCAGTAGTGCTACTTGAGTCGTTCGGCCATTTTCCTTGCAATGAAAATTGGCCGAGCGCACGACACATGCAAGCACATGTGATTCAAATCCATCAGGTTTTTGCAAAAAATAAAAAGATCCGATACTTTTCTAACAGACCTTGTATTTTGCAAGCGTTTTTCTGAGTCTGTTCAGTCCTGAATCCCCATTGAAAATGTATTAACATCTGGGAACTTCGTCAATATTTTGCCCGGTTAGGAGGCGTCATGTCTCTGTCCATGAAGGGACGTTCACGTTTAGTGGACAGCATTGGGAGTGTGGACTCTAGTTCTCATATATAACCTCTTTGGTTGGAGCATAACAAGCAAGGCTACTTTGTGTTGCTAGCTTTAACAAAAAAGTTATGATCATTAATTGAGCCTTAAAAAAGGAGCATTTTAACGTTGAATAAGTGTTTAATCAAATGGTTATAAGAAAAATATGGTGAAAAAAGGCTTGAAAGTGAAAGTTTATTCAACGTCTCGATGCTGAATGAACGGCCAAAAGCTCTTTGAACATGTGTATCAGAAATAATAAAATGTAAAAAATGCTGTGGAAATTCAGTCCATTAACATTTTGTTTTTGCAAACAGCAACATTACAAACTATGAATTATTTAGCTTATATATGTTTAATGAGTTGTAATGTCACTATAGATGTGTTCATATTTGACTTCTGACATCTTGTTCGAGTGCCATGTAAGTAGTAATAATCATCCATCTTCTGTACCCGCTTACTCCAATTAAGGGTCACGAGGGGCCGGAGCCCATTCCAGCTGTCATGGAGCGTGAGGCGGGTACACCCTGGACAGGACGACGATCTGTCACAGGGCCACATATAGACAAACAAACACACACACACCAAGGGTCAATTTAAAGTTTTCAGTTCACCTAACATGCAGGTCTTTAAATGTGGGAGGAAGCTGCAGCAACCGGAGAGAACCCACACAAACACAGGGAGAACATGCAAACTCCACACAGAAAGGCCACAGGTGGGAATCGATCCCATGACCTTCTTACTGTGAGGCAACAGTGTGAACCACTAATCCACCGTTCTAAGTAATAATAATACATTTATAAAGCATTTTAAATAAAAGAAAAAAACTCAAAGTGCTGAACATAGCAGCAGAGGAACATGAAACAAAGATCCTCATAATCCAAAAACAGAAAAGAATTAAATACAAAGAAAAATAATGAAAAGAAGACTAAAAAACTTCAATATAATTACAAAAAATGTTTTAAAAATAGTCTTAAAGTTAAATTAATCGTATTGTTTCTTTGCAGACATGCAGCCGTTGTTGGTGATTAAAGAAGAAACTCTCCCTGAACACCAGGAATGGAATCTGAGTGTTGACCAGGAGGACATTAAAGAAGAAGAGAAGCTGTGGATAAGTCAGCAGGGAGAGCAGCTTCAGCAGCTGGAGGAGGCAGATCTCACCAAGTTTGGTTTCACTGCCGTCCCTGTGAAGAGTGAAAATGATGATGAAAAACCAGAGTCATCACAGCTTCATCAAAGCCGAAGTGATGAGAGCACAGAGGCTGAGCCTGTAGCCAGCAGCTCATCTGTACACAGAACACTGACAGCAGAAGCTGATGGAGAGGATGATGGAGGACCACAACCAGCCAGCAACTCAGGTCCAAACAGTCATTTACAACCAGATACCAGTGGCAGGAGTTCAGACAGTTCTGGAACTGAGACTGATGACAGTGATGACTGGAAACAGACCAGAGAACTTCAGTCAAGTTTTAACTGTCGAAAAAATACCAATATTCATTCAGGCAACACTGATGAGAAACAATTTAAAGGCTCTAAATATGGAAAAGCATCTGGTCACATGAACAACTCAGAGCAACAAAAGTGGAGGAAAGCAAGAAGAAAACCATTTTTCTGTTCTGATCAGAGTAAAAGACAGAAACGGAAAAGCACTCTGAACAAAGACATTAGAATTCAGACAGGACAAAAAGCATTTGTCTGTTCTGAGTGTGGTAAAAGTTTTGGACATCAGAGCACCCTGAAAAAACACATGATAATTCACACAGGAGAAAAAGCATTTGTCTGTTCTGAGTGTGGTCAAAGGTTTGGACAAAAGGGCACCCTGAAAACACACATGATAATTCATACAGGACAAAAAGAATTTGTCTGTTCTGAGTGTGGTCAAAGATTTGGAAGAAATGGAACTCTGAAACACACATGATAATTCATACAGGACAAAAAGCATTTGTCTGTTCTGAGTGTGGTCAAAGATTTGGACATCAGAGCACCCTGAAAACACACATGATAATTCATACAGGACAAAAAGCATTTGTCTGTTCCGAGTGTGGTCAAAGATTTGGACGAAAAGGCATCCTGAAAACACACATGATAATTCATACAGGACAAAAAGCATTTGTCTGTTCTGAGTGCGGTAAAAGGTTTGGACTAAAGGGCACCCTGCAAACACACATGATAATACATACAGGGCAAAAAGCATTTGTCTGTTCTGAGTGCGGTCAAAGGTTTGGACAAAAGGTCGCCTTGAACAGACACATGATGATTCATACAGGGCAAAAAGCATTTGTCTGTTCTGTTTGTGGTCAAAGATTTGGACGAAAGGACCGAATGAACACACACATGATAATTCATGATGAAAAGGAACCTGGCCATCCCCGGTCACCCAAGCGTACATGAGGTGCAGTTGTCTGCAATTAATGGAACAATCACCATCTTGAAGAGAGCCCTCGGATACAATGCCAGCTCTGTTTAAGATAACTATAGAGCCTAGGATGCAGCTTTAGACCCCAGGTTTGGGGCCCATTGCATTCTATTAAAAAGACAAAGATAAATGAAAAAACAGACAAAAAGCATTTGTCTGTTCTCATCAGAGTAAAAAACAGAAACAGAAGGGTCCTCTGAACAAACACATGATAATTCATTGTCATTCACTGCCCCACAAAAGAGCCATTCACCAGCTCATCAACAAAACAATATACAGGTGCACTCAGATGCAGAACAGCAGGAAATAGAAGAATTGGCAAATAAGATTGAAGAAACCAGAAAAATGGACACGAAAGAGCGTCCAAAACTGACTAAAATAAAGGAGAATAAAAAAATTCAAAACTATCCAGCAAAAAGTTAACCTGGGACTGATTAAACTGGTCCAGAGGGAACACATTGACAGATTTTAAACTGTAAATTATGGAGCGGCATGGTACATACAAAAAATTAGTAAATTAATTAGTAAATTAGTTCCACAACATTTGGAGAGAAAAGGAACCACAATGTAAAAAGAAATTACAACAAAAAAATCAGCCGCCTAAGAGCAGAGATCTCCCAAATTGCAACATTTTTGGGAGGTTAAAACCATAAAAGTAACCTACGTAAAAAAGAAAATTGCATTAAAAGAAAATATAATGTTGAAGATAAACAGCTGGGTGGGAGGCTGAACATCAAGCCAAAGAGCAAATGCCAGCAATTGTAATCACTGAAGAGGAAATCGTAAAGAAAATGAGTGAATACAGTAACTTCAAGGCACCTGGCATCGACAAAATCCCAAATTTTTGGCTGCAAAGACTGACAGCATTACACCACCATTATGCTGTGACCTTCACAAAAATACTGAACGGAGAAGAGGACACACCAGACTGGATAACGACTGGGAACACAAACCAAATTCCAAAGACCAAGGAAACACAGCTTCCCAACAAGTACAGACCCATCTGCTGCCTAACAACATACAAATGACTGACAGGAATCATAGCTGATGACATTCATGAACATCTGGACACTGGTGGCTACCTGGAAAATATGTGTGAAATGATATAATACGCCTGAACACTTTTTTTTTATGTGAGTGGTTTTGGCGCCAATCTGATCTGTTTCTCTGAGTGTAATAATGTCTTACTGTTGGAATTGTAAGTTTCTAGGAAAATATATCCGGGTTTTTTTATCTTTCAGTATCTGATATATTTTAATTCTATTGGTTTTGTTTCATTCATCTGAACACTGTTCATAATTCATCCTTGTGGATATATGAAATAATAAATTTGAGTAAAAAATGGATTTCATTAAGGTGAAATTCATGCAAAAGTAAATTATGATTTTTGCTGAAAACAAATATTGTGAGTTTGGAAAACAATAAAATTCACCAAACTGGTGAATTTAGTTTTGTTTGAAGTTGAATTTTGAATGCCAACTTTTGGTCATGAAAAACCATGAAATTCACCTGCAGTTGTTCAAGTTCCCAAATTGCATGAGACAGAGAAAAAATAAGATGACATTCAAGGAATTTTAAACAGTCATTGAATTTTTGGAGGAGAATCTCAACTTCCAGCAAAAATATTTCCAGTAAATTTCTGTCCTCTGATCCAGTCGACACACTGCTGTCAACATTTCAGCTGCTACTTCAGGTTTTATTCAAAAGTCTATTTACACAATAGTGTAAACACTAAATGACTCTTACAGAATTTACAGCTGTTGGTAAAGAATTTTATTTGTGGTGTGTCATCATTTTCCTCACCTGCATAGTGCAGGGAAATAATTAGGAGAATAAACCCGGGTGAGCTCTGGTTATTAACTAGAACCGGTTCATGATGTCTGCTGCTGTACCTGTAAGGTCAGAGGTCGATGGTGGAGGTGGAACGAGGAGTGTCTTAAAGGGGAACAACATTTTTCCTGAATCAGCGGCGTTTCTGATTCTGTCATTTAGACAATTTGGCAGCAGAAATGCTGGAAGATCAACATGACAGAAGAGACGGACATGAACTGAGGACAACAGGGTGTCCAGATTTACAACGCTGCTGTTCAGCTGCTCTGATCAGGTTTCTGACAGCTTCAGTCAGCTGGATGTTGGAGGTAAGAGGGCGGAGCTTATCAAGGCTGGAGGTCAACCAGGACAAAGTGCTGTGAGGAGACGCCACAGCTGAGAGAAGTGAGCAGGTGATGGACTGAAGGTCGTGTCCAAAGTGATTGTTTCAAGAAGATTTTGTAGATTTTCCTGCAGAGAAACTGAATTAAAGGAAACAGACTGAAAAATAGAGCGACCGCTGTGTCGTCGGTAAAACAACTGAGTCATCATGAGGTCAAGTTGTTTGTCGGCAGCAAAATCAGGGATGAGATCAAAGTGTGCGCTTAAAGAGTCCAGAGACGCCACTCGAGTGACCTTCAGTCCTCATCTCAGTCTCAGTTCAGACTGGTGAAAACCGGTTTGAATCAGAGCCAAACTCAGCCACGTGTGAATGTTACTGAACTCCAAAATCAAACACTTTGTGTTCACTCAAAGTCACACAGTCTGAGTTTGACTAATTCAGTCTGACAGCAGCTGGAAAGAAACTTCTAGACTCCAGAAAAACATCTGGATTCAGCAGATAAATTCCACTGATCCTAAAACCTGCCTGGATCAGGGATGAGAATTTTCCACGGATCTGTGGATTTCAGAGTTTTTCTGGGTTATTTCTGAGATCAGTGTAAATCCCGTAAAGAAAATGTTGGGTGTTGGTGCAGCGCGGGTCATCAGTGCCAGTTAAATCTTTCCTCATATACATGTGAACCAGAATGGCGCTGCTGAAACTCCAAACTAAAACGCTCAATGTCATTGGTTACTTTTTCTACAACAGCGAACTTTCATCCAATCAGAATCTCTGTAATATCTAAAGTCACTGAAAGAACCCGGATGTGGACATTTTGAGTTTCTGCAAGTTTGTTTTGTTGAGCTGCATCATAACATGATCAAAATTACAGAGAGAGGACGAAGACCACGTTAAAGACATCGATAGTGGTGTAAAAAAAAAAGAGTTTATGTGGACATGAACAGGACAAAAGTAAGACTCATATGGAGTTAAATTTGTCTCAATACTTGAGGTTGAGGTTGATTTACAAATATCTCTTGATTTGTACACGTGCTTTGTGATCCACAAACACAAAAGCATTTGCAAAACTGAAAATTCTGTTTGTGAAGTGTGATTCAGCATTTGTCGATCACCGATTACACACATTCATCATGTTAGTCACTTACGCAGTATTGAGATATTCTCAGCGCAAAACTTCAGTTGAGATCCACAAATATGTAAGTTGCTATTTACATTTCCATCCAGTAGATGGTCGTGTTGTTCTATACATTTTGACTGGCAGGGGGCGGTGCAGCTAAACACCAACAGGAGAACACAATTTTCAGTTTTGCAAATGCTTTTGTGTTTGTGGATCATAAAGCACGTGTACAAATCGAGGAATATTTATAAATCACCCTCTCATCCATGAGCCAAGCAGGTTTTCGGTACCACTTAAGGTGAATAAACAAGACTTTGAATCCAGCCTCAGTGCATCATGGCCTACACACCAATCTATGATAGCCATCCCATGGTAGTAGCTGTAGCCAGGTAGGGGTCAGTGAAGAATTACACAGAGGTCAAACTTTAAAAATACTCCAGTCATGTTGAAAACTATATTACATTACTTGTCTGATCATATCGATTCCAAAAGGTACAGTTTGGACTATCTGTGATGGAATGTTTTGGAGTTATGGGGTAAAAACAGCAAAAATGGTGACAAAGGTCAGTTTCAGTTTGTACAGGGGTCAAAAGTTAAAGTTGCTCCAATTTCAGTACAAAATGATGCAAATTACTGCTTTCAATAAAAGGATTAATAAATGGAATAGTTTTGACTGTGCTGAGTGTTTGGTCTTGAAGTTAAAGGATTCTATGACATGTGACATATATTGCTCTGTAACATGACAACTACACATGACAGATGGTGCAAACTATTCCTTATTAGAACCCTATTGACCCAAACAATACTTTGCATAATTTTTTTTACTGAATTTTAGCAACTTTAACTTTTGACCCCTATACAATTGACCTTTGTCACCATTTTTGCTGTTTTTACCCCATAATTCCAGACCATTCCATCTCAGATAGTCCAAACTATACATTTTTGGAATTATGATCAGACAAGTAATGTGATACAACCCCTGGCAAAAATTATGGAATCACCGGCCTCAGAGGATGTTCATTCAGTTGTTTAATTTTGTAGAAAAAAGCAGATCACACACATGACACAAAACTAAAGTCATTTCAAATGGCAACTTTCCGGCTTTAAGAAACACTATAAGAAATCAAAAAAAAAGATTGTGGCAGTCAGTAACGGTTACTTTTTTAGACCAAGCAGAGGGAAAAAAAATATGGAATCACTCAATTCTGAGGAAAAAATTATGGAATCACCCTGTAAATTTTCATCCCCCAAATTAACACCTGCATTAAATCAGATCTGCTCATTGACATTGACCCTATGTGTCTTTTTGCAAGGAATGTTTTTGCAGTTTTTGCTCTATGGCAAGATGCATTATCATCTTGAAAAATGATTTCATCATCCCCAAACATCCTTTCAATTGTCCAAAATATCAACGTAAACTTGTGCATTTATTGATGATGTAATGACAGCCATCTCCCCAGTGCCTTTACCTGACATGCAGCCCCATATCATCAATGACTGTGGAAATTTACATGTTCTCTTCAGGCAGTCATCTTTATAAATCTCATTGGAACGGCACCAAACAAAAGTTCCAGCATCATCACCTTGCCCAATGCAGATTCGAGATTCATCACTGAATATGACTTTCATTCAGTCATCCACAGTCCACAATTTCTTTTCCTTAGCCCATTGTAACCTTGTTTTTTTTCTGTTTAGGTGTTAATGATGGCTTTTGTTTAGCTTTTCTGTATGTAAATCCCATTTCCTTTAGGCGGTTTCTTACAGTTCGGTCACAGACGTTGACTCCAGTTTCCTCCCATTCGTTCCTCATTTGTTTTGTTGTACATTTTTCGATTTTTGAGACATATTGCTTTAAATTTTCTGTCTTGACGCTTTGATGTCTTCCTTGGTCTACCAGTATGTTTGCCTTTAACAACCTTCCCATGTTGTTTGTATTTGGTCCAGAGTTTAGACACAGCTGACTGTGAACAACCAACATCTTTTGCAACATTGCGTGATGATTTACTCTCTTTTAAGAGTTTGATAATCCTCTCCTTTGTTTCAATTGACATCTCTCGTGTTGGAGCCATGATTCATGTCAGTCCACTTGGTGCAACAGCTCTCCAGGTGTGTTCACTCCTTTTTAGATGCAGACTAATGAGCAGATCTGATATGATGCAGGTGTTAGTTTTGGGGATGAAAATTTACAGGGTGATTCCATAATTTTTTCCTCAGAATTGAGTGATTCCATATTTTTTTCCTCTGCTTGGTCTAAAAAAAGTAAATGTTACTGACTGCCACTGTTGTGTGGGCCGCTGAAGAGGAGGTACTGCTGGCCCACCACCACCAGAGGGCGCCCTGCCTGGAGTGCGGGCTCCAGGCACCAGAGGGCGCTGCCGCCTCACAGGAGCAGCCGGGGTGACAGCTGTCACTTATCACCTATGACAGCTGTCACCAATCATCTGATCTGCAGTGGTATGTCAGCAAGACGACATCTCCACCTCTTTGCCGAGATATCGCTCTACCAAGGAGGTAAAGTACTCAGCCGACTGTGTTGTCTTTCTGACATTAATACTTTGTTACCTTGTGCGTTGGATAGCAGACATTTCTTCCGACGAGAGGTGGAGGTGGTTTTCCCACCATACGTGTTGCTGGGTGCAAACGCACCCACATTTAACTGTTTTTGTTCCTTGCCAGCAGTACCAGATCCGACAAGCGGAGGCAGTGGCCACCTGGGAGTTCGGGACTTGGCGGCTCCAGTATTCCCGGGGCTCGGTGGCAGAGGAAATCGTGTGGTTCCGGTTCTGCTTTGGACAGATGTCTCTTATCTTCGAGCCTGCCCACGTGACACATTTTGTGAATTGACTTCTTTGTCTATTATTGTAATCTGCTGTGTTTGTTGTGCTTATTCACAACAGTAAAGTGTTGTTATTTGACTTCCTCCATTGTCCGTTCATTTGCGCCCCCTGTTGTGGGTCCGTGTTCCTACACTTTCACAACAGGATATCTCGGCCAACGTCATGGACCCCGAGGGGCGTCAACCGTCAACAGGCGTCTGCAGGAGGAATGATCGGTGAGCTGCAGCGAATCCTCACCGCTTTTACGGCTCGGTTGGATCTAATGACCGAGCAGAACGTCCTCCTTAACCGCAGGGTGGAGGCTCTCGCCGCGCAGGTGGAAGCGCGCCCTCAGGGCGCTGCTGCGGCTCCCCTCCTGTTGATCCTGTGCGCAACAGTGACGTTCCACAGGTCGTTCAACGACCCCTCCCACCTTCCCCTGAAGCATACATAAGCCCTCCAGAGCCGTACGGGAGTTGTGTGGAGACGTGCGCGGACTTTCTTATGCAGTGTTCGCTCGTCTTCGCACAACGTCCCGTCATGTACGCGACTGATGCTAGTAAGATAGCTTATGTGATTAATCTGCTTCGCGGTGAGGCACACGCTTGGGCTACAGCGCTCTGGGAGCAAAATTCACGGCTCCTTCTGACATATGATGGGTTTGTGAGGGAGTTCAGAACAGTGTTCGATCACCCAAATAGAGGAGAGACCGCTTCAGCCGTGCTGCTGTCAATGAGACAGGGGCGCCGGAGCGCAGCTGCTTATGCAGTCGACTTCCGCATCGCGGCTGCGAGGTCTGGCTGGAATAGCACTGCCCTCCGTGCCGCCTTCGTAAACGGACTGTCGTTGGTCCTGAAGGAGCACCTGGTGGCCAAGGACGAACCGCAGGATTTAGACGGGCTTATTGATCTCGTTATACGATTAGACAATCGGTTAGAAGAACGCCGTCGGGAACGAGACGAAGGGCGTGGCCGGGCACGCGCCGTCCCTCTCCCTTCCGGTTCCGACCGAGTTCCGCCCTCCCCACGCTCCACGGCCTCTACGCTCCGTGTGGTTACAGCTCCCCCTGCTGATGAAGCTATGGACACGAGCAGGGCCACATTTAGGCCATCAGATAGACAGAGGAGGCTGGTCCGCGGAGCGTGCTTTGTTTGTGGCTCAATAGAGCATCAAGTGAGGGACTGCCCCGAGCGGTTAAACACCAACGCCCGCCCCTAGAAACTGGGCTAGGGGTGGGCCAAGACATTCACGTGGGACATACCCATATTGCCACACGACTCCCAGTTACAATCCTTTATGAGGATTTAACCCTGCAGGCCCCAGCACTGGTGGACACGGGCTCTGAAGGGAATCTGCTAGACAGCAGATGGGCCAGGGAGGCAGGGCTCCCTCTGGTGGCGCTTACTTCACCTGTGCAGGTGCGGGCACTAGATGGCTCCCTACTCCCTCTAATCACACATAAGACACCACCAGTAACTCTGGTGGTGTCAGGGAACCACCGGGAGGAGATCGAGTTTTTTGTGACCCCTGCCACCTTCCGTGTGATTCTCGGGTTCCCCTGGATGTTAAAACACAATCCCCGGATCGATTGGCCGTCCGGGGTAGTGGTTCAGTGGAGCGAGACCTGCCATCGGGTATGTTTAGGTTCCTCGGTTCCTCCCGGTTCCCAGGCTAGGGAGGAGGTTAGAGTCCCGCCCAATCTTGGGACGGTGCCGGTGGAGTACCATGACCTTGTGGATGTGTTCAGTAAGGATCTGGCGCTCACCCTTCCCCCGCACTGTCCGTACGATTGTGCCATTGATTTGGTTCCAGGCATTGAGTTCCCGTCCAGCAGGCTGTACAACCTCTCACGACCTGAGCGCGAATCAATGGAGACCTACATCCAGGACTCTTTAGCTGCCGGGTTGATCCGGAATTCCACCTCCCCGATGGGTGCAGGTTTCTTTTTTGTGGGTAAAAAAGACGGCGGACTTCGTCCATGCATTGATTATAGGGGGCTGAACGAAATCATGGTTCGTAATCGATACCCGTTGCCCTTGTTGGATTCAGTGTTCACGCCCCTGCATGGAGCCCAGATATTCACTAAGCTAGATCTTAGAAATGCGTATCACCTGGTTCGGATCTGGAAGGGAGACGAGTGGAAGACGGCATTTAACACCCCCTTAGGTCACTTTGAGTACCTGGTCATGCCGTTCGGCCTTACAAACGCCCCCGCGACGTTCCAAGCATTAGTTAATGATGTCTTGCGGGATTTCCTGCACCGATTCGTCTTCGTATATCTAGACGATATACTCATCTTTTCTCCGGATCCTGAGACTCATGTCCGGCATGTACGTCAGGTCCTGCAGCGGTTGTTGGAGAACTGGCTGTTTGTGAAGGGCGAGAAGTGTGAGTTTCACCGCACCTCTTTGTCCTTCCTGGGGTTTATCATCTCCCCCAACTCCGTCGCTCCTGATCCGGCCAAGGTTGCGGTGGTGAGAGACTGGCCCCAACCCACCAGCCGTAGGAAGCTGCAACAGTTCCTCGGCTTTGCAAATTTCTACAGGAGGTTCATTAAGGGCTACAGTCAGGTAGTTAGCCCCCTGACAGCCCTGACCTCTCCAAAAGTCCCCTTCACCTGGTCGGATCGGTGCGATGCCGCGTTCAAGGAGTTGAAACGGCGCTTCTCGTCTGCACCTGTTCTGGTGCAGCCCGATCCTAGTCGCCAGTTTGTGGTTGAAGTGGACGCCTCGGACTCAGGGATAGGAGCTGTGCTTTCCCAGAGCGGAGAGGCCGATAAGGTCCTTCACCCGTGTGCCTATTTTTCCCGCAGGTTGACCCCGGCCGAATGGAACTATGACGTCGGCAATCGAGAACTCCTTGCGGTGAAAGAGGCTCTTGAAGAGTGGAGACATCTGTTGGAGGGAACGTCCGTGCCATTCACGGTTTTCACTGACCACCGGAACCTGGAGTATATCAGGACCGCCAAGCGGCTGAACCCCAGGCAAGCCCGCTGGTCACTGTTCTTCGGATGCCTTGTCTCGGATGCCTTGTCCCGGGTGCATGAAGACGAAGTCAAAACGGAGTTGTCGGATCCACCGGAACCCATCATCCCGGAGTCCGCGATATCGTGGCCACCCTCACCTGGGACGTAGAGAAAACCGTCCGGGAGGCCCTGGCACGGAGCCCGGACCCCGGAACTGGGCCGAAGAACAAACTTTACGTCCCACCAGAGGCCAGGGCTGCAGTCCTGGACTTCTGTCACGGCTCCAAGTTCTCCTGTCATCCGGGCGTGCGTAGAACCGTGGCAGTTGTTCGGCAGCGCTTCTGGTGGGCGTCCCTGGAGGCCGACGTCCGGGATTATATCCAGGCCTGCACCACCTGCGCCAAGGGCAAGGCTGACCACCGCAGGGCATCGGGACTACTCCAGCCACTGCCTGTGCCTCATCGCCCCTGGTCCCACATCGGCCTGGATTTTGTCACGGGCCTCCCGCCGTCCCAGGGCAACACCACCATCCTCACGATAGTGGACCGATTCTCCAAGGCGGCCCACTTCGTGGCCCTCCCGAAGCTCCCGACTGCTCAGGAGACAGCGGACCTCCTGGTCCACCACGTCGTCCGGCTGCATGGGATTCCAACAGACATCGTCTCCGATCGCGGTCCCCAGTTCTCCTCGCAAGTCTGGAGGAGCTTCTGCCGGGAACTGGGGGCCACGGTGAGTCTCTCGTCCGGGTATCATCCTCAGACCAACGGGCAAGCAGAACGGGTCAATCAGGAGGTGGAACAGGCCCTACGCTGCGTGACGGCCGCGCACCCGGCGGCCTGGAGTACCCATTTGGCCTGGATCAAGTATGCCCATAACAGCCAGGTGTCTTCAGCCACCGGCCTCTCCCCTTTTGAGGTGTGTCTGGGGTACCAGCCCCCGTTGTTTCCGGTGGTTGAGGGAGAGGTCGGTGTGCCCTCGGTCCAGGCCCACCTGCGGAAGTGCCGTCGGGTGTGGCGCGCCGCCCGTTCTGCTTTGCTAAAGGCCCGGACGAGGGCAAAAGCCCATGCAGACTGTCGGCGGACCCTGGCCCCTGCGTATCGGCCAGGGCAGGAGGTGTGGTTGTCAACAAAGGACATTCCCCTAAAAGTGGACTCCCCTAAACTGCAGGATTGTTACATCGGTCCCTTCAAGATCCTCAAGGTCATCAGTCCAGCCGCAGTGAGGCTTCAGCTTCCGGCCTCACTGCGGATCCATCCTGTTTTCCATGTGTCCCGGATAAAGCCGCATCACACCTCACCCCTCTGTGCTCCGGGTCCGGCACCGTCTCCTGCCCGGATCATCGATGGCGAGCCGGCTTAGACTGTGCCCCGGCTCTTGGATGTCCGTAGGATGGGCCGGGGCTTCCAGTATTTGGTGGACTGGGAGGGGTACAGACCCGAAGAACGCTCCTGGGTGAAGAGGAGCTTCATCCTGGACCTGGCCCTCCTGGCCGATTTCTACCGCCGCCACCCGGACAAGCCTGGTCGGGCGCCAGGAGGCGCCCGTTGAGGGGGGGGTCCTGTTGTGTGGGCCGCTGAAGAGGAGGTACTGCTGGCCCACCACCACCAGAGGGCGCCCTGCCTGGAGTGCGGGCTCCAGGCACCAGAGGGCGCTGCCGCCTCACAGGAGCAGCCGGGGTGACAGCTGTCACTTATCACCTACGACAGCTGTCACCAATCATCTGATCTGCAGTGGTATATCAGCAAGACGACATCTCCACCTCTTTGCCGAGATATCGCTCTACCAAGGAGGTAAAGTACTCAGCCGACTGTGTTGTCTTTCTGACATTAATACTTTGTTACCTTGTGCGTTGGATAGCAGACATTTCTTCCGACGAGAGGTGGAGGTGGTTTTCCCACCATACGTGTTGCTGGGTGCAAACGCACCCACATTTAACTGTTTTTGTTCCTTGCCAGCAGTACCAGATCCGACAAGCGGAGGCAGTGGCCACCTGGGAGTTCGGGACTTGGCGGCTCCAGTATTCCCGGGGCTCGGTGGCAGAGGAAATCGTGTGGTTCCGGTTCTGCTTTGGACAGACGTCTCTTATCTTTGAGCCTGCCCACGTGACACATTTTGTGAATTGACTTCTTTGTCTATTATTGTAATCTGCTGTGTTTGTTGTGCTTATTCACAACAGTAAAGTGTTGTTATTTGACTTCCTCCATTGTCCGTTCATTTGCGCCCCCTGTTGTGGATCCGTGTTCCTACACTTTCACAACAGCCACAATCTTTTTTTCTTGATTTCTTATAGTGTTTCTTAAAGCCAGAAAGTTGCCATTTGAAATGACTTTAGTTTTGTGTCATGTCTGTGATCTGCTTTTTTTCTACAAAATTAAACAACTGAATGAACATCCTCCGAGGCCGGTGATTCCATAATTTTTGCCAGGGGTTGTATAGTTTTCAGTATGATTGAAGCATTTTTAAAGTTTGACCTCTGTGTAATTCTTCATTGACCCCTGCCTGTTTAGACCTACCACCCTGGGATGCCTATCATGTATTTCTGTGTAGGCCATGATACACTGAGGCTGGAAGTGTTGTTTATTCCCCTTAAATGGTACCGATTTGGTCAAAACTGATGAGTGGCTCATGGACTACTCTGTGTATTTGTAAGTATTGAGACAAATTTAACTTCATATTGGAGCAACTTCACCTGTTATCACTGAAGCACTTTGTAAACATCGACACAATGGAGTTTGATGTGGAAGAGTTCAGAAATGTACGGTTGGAATGTTTTGATTCCAGTTGGTGATGAAAGACTTAGGAGTTAACTTTGTGTTATAGTCAGAACAAGAAGCTGCACTAACAGAGATCTATCTGGGAAGAGACACATTCTGTGTGTTGTCCACAGGTAGGCTAGTGGTGCATGTGAGAGTACGGCAAAACTATGCGATGTCGCTCCAACCACAGCACCACACTGAGCAGTGAGCTCCAACAATTGCAGACACTGTGAATTCTGAAAAGACAGATTTATTTTGTCTGCAGTCGTTCTGTCCGCGCCCCCTCCTGGTACGTTTGTTGAACTGCAGGCATCCTGTTTATGTCATCAAATAATGTTCATTTCAGTGACATTTCAAAATACTAATGGTGTCTTTCCTTTGGCTTCTGTCTCCCCAGGAGTGAAGCCAGAGACACCTGTGTCCCCTCCACCAGAGACGACGTTCCCAGTGAAACAGACAGTAAGTTCCATAAAAGCAGAGGGGCCTGACTCAGCTCCAGGTGTGTTTCCAGTTTGTTGGAGGGTTGATGTTCAGTTACACATCTGATTAACAGGACACTTCGTGTTACAGTGTTGAAGGTTAAACATGCCCTGTGCACAATTTCTTCAATCACAGTTACAGAAGCCTGTAACGTCTTCAGGGTTGTCTGGGTGTCTTGGTGGCTTTCCTCACTTGTCTCCTTCCTGCACAGTCACTCAGTTTTTGAGAACTACCTACTTAACACAGAATTACCACACAATACCACACTGTTTGTATTTCTTAATGACTGAGGGAAATTAAGTTCAAGACACACTCAGTGACTTGGGAAGGTTCTTGAATCCATCCCCACTTGCCTGAAGAAAACTGTCTCTCAGAGTGAAGATTTACTTTTTACAATAAAGGGTCTGATAGTTATTTCTTAAAAATTATTTGAAAACAACAGTAAAACACACATCATAATAAAGTTATAAAAATGCTTTGCTTTTATGAACATTTTATTAATATATTATTTATATATAAACAATCATAAAAAAATATATTTTTTTGATGGTTCATGTTGGCAGGGAGGTGTGCCGTTTGAAATATCCTGTGCCGCTGACATAACTGTCCACGAGCTGTGAGGAGACAGAAGGACAACAAAGTGTCAGTGCATTTCTATAACGAAGCTGAAACACTGATCAGACACATGAAGCTTCACATGAACAATCAGGTGCAGTAAAAAGCGCTGGTTCCACCACATCTGTCACATCTGATCTGCTCAGGCTGCATGAAGTGACTCAGTGTGCACGCTGACAAACTGGAATCACTGTCAGTGTGACTGAGCAGCTTCAGCAAACTCCTGCATCTTATTAATGATCATTTATTCAAAAGAAATTAAGATCATTAATGCTGCATTTACACATAACAACGACAAGTTACAAATGCCACGAAGTAAACATTCTTGGCCACTGATCATGAATGTGATGATTTGAGGCGTCAGGTGTCCTCAGGAACTGCTGCAACCTGTTACCATGTGTTATGATTAATGGCACATGTTGCCGGCGAATTATCAGGAACCGTTACGCACGGTCAAGAATAATGTTCCGCGCTATTGTGTGGAACAGTGCATTGTTACGTTCTGTCACATTGTGAATGAGGCGTATTGTCTCCGCACACACACCCATATTCATCCATCAGCTGTTGAACAATTCAGATCGCTCCAGTTTGCTCCTCAAAATCCACAGCAGAAGAACTTTGTGATTGCATGCTTAGTTGGGCTCTGTGGCATTGAGTGGTGCAGAGAGGAGATGGAGAGAGCCAGATGTGTGGCTCCACATGGCTCTTGTCTCGCACGTTTTCCCAAACACCAGGTGCAGCAGCAGGTGGAACACCTGCAGGAGCATGCTGAGGAGCACTGGAACAAAACTTTTAGCCGACTTGGCGTCACTGTCCTTCTTCAGCATACTGCAGCAATAAAACTGAATGCGGTGCAGCAGGGTTTAATTGTGCACATGTCAGAGAAGAACGCTGTCACGCTTTATTAAGATCACCACTCATCAAGACAGATCAACACGCTCAGTTGTGACCTCCACGACATGAGGCGAAATGAGGGTGGTGCGTGACATTCGTGGAAGATTTTTTTGACAGCTAAAAACATGCTCCACGAAAATCACACATATCACGCACCAACACACACTATTAAGAAACTTATTCAGATGTGTTAAGTCACGTTAAGAATATCAGGAAAGTGCCAAGAATGACACAAATATGACATTCATAACGCGTCCTGCCTATGTGTGAACGCAGCATAATGTTTGTCAAACTGCAAACATCAGATGTTTGACTCAAACATGTGAACATATTTTCAGACGAATTCACACAAATTCAAAGGACATTTTTACTAAACAGCATCATGTGGAAATCGTGTGGAATGAAATCCTCCCAAACGAGATCAATCACACTAATAACACGTGTTGTCACGTGTGCACACAGAGAACAGATGTGGTCGTGGGAAATCCAAAGTCTGATTTCAGAATCAGAATCACATTAAGAGCATCGTGTAAATGCAGCCAGAAAGCGCTTGTGGACACATCGAGCACGCACCTTTCGCACGCACATGTTGGTCACCACGGCAACGGGAGCAACCGACGTGTGACAGGCTGGACACTCGTTCTGCTCCGAATCCAGGAGAACGTCAGTGATACCTGTGAAGGAGAAAAAAAGAAAAAGTTCCAGCTGAAGTCTGAAGTGTGACGACTCAAAGTACGCTGAGGATCAAAGAGTGTCTGCAGTGAAACACACATCAAAGTGCTGATTTTCACACCACACGTGACGTCAGCAGCTTTTACTGCTCCGTTATTTTCATGCAAACTGTTGACGATGACGTCTTAAGTTGTGTGTGTTTGAGCTCCAGTGTTGGAATCAAGACACACAACCTCACGAACAAAACACCAATAAAGAGGTCAAAACAAAAAAAAAGATCACACAGAGACAGAGGTTCATTAAAAAACAAAACAAAAAAAACAAAACAAAAAAACAGACAATATGAACGTGGTACATTATGAAAGTAACTTAAAGAAAGAAACCTTTGTGTTGTTCACTGGAATAACAGCAAAGAGAGTGATCCTTCACTCAATCAACTGTTATGAGACAGAGATCGAGGTGCTTATTTGTGGTTCACTGTGTGTGTGTGTGTGTGTGTGTTTGTGTGTTGTGCTGCACACACCCTTGCCCAAGGGCCCTTAGTGATTTTCCAGGCAGGCGGGGATTTGAACCCATGATCGTCTGGTCTCAAGCCCAACACCTTAACCACTAGACCATTTATAAGCATTTATATGCAATTTATAATCTGACCAACAGGAGACTTTACAGTATTGTCAATGATCACATCACATATTGCAATATTTATATTTATTGTAATTATTAAATTACATTCTCACAGTTTTCCTGGTGGTTGTACACAGCAGGACATCAGCAATTGTTTTGATATACTTTCTGTTTTCATCCACCTTTTTCTGGTGTTGTTGAGACATTGCCTGGAGTAAAGATGTCTTGTTCTCGACACCTCTCTTACCCTCTGTCCGTGGCACCGTGGCATTCAGATGGTGCTCTGCCTCGTCATGCTTCTGGAATCCTCCATCTTTGTACACGGCCCTTTTCCAGTTTGAAAAAACAGTACCTGAAGTTTTCACATTCAAATGTTGCTATATTGTGTGTTAATAACAGTTTTAGTTCATTAACATTCGACCTCGGAGACCTTTAGGCTGAACTGGGAGGTTCCTGCTGCAGCTGCTGCTGTTGTCGTCTGATGTTTCATGGTCATCATCAGGGTCAGTCTCCTCCCTTGGTGAACAGAAATGTATTGATCGACACAATCAACACTTCATCAGTAATATTTTAAATTAAACTTACATTTTACTTTTTACAATATAGCATAAAGTGCAGATGTTTAACTCCTATTAAGACACTATTAAAAACTGCACAGTGCACAATGTCGGCTTAATTTAGTCACTAAAAGTAGGGAATTAAGTTACTTCATTCACTGAGACACTGTAAAAATCCTGCAGAACAACACATGATACTACATTTTTAAACAGTTTTCCTCATATGTGTATTTTCACCTGGAGGTCCATGAGTTCTGGTCCGACCCTGGAAGATTTGTTCAGCATGTGATCCCTGGCTGCTGTGTTCAGGCTGACTCTGAATTTCACTGCTGATTTCAGAGCTCGACGCCTGCTGACCTGGACTGTTCCTGCTCTGTTTGTTTCTTCTGAATGAAGAAATCTTGAATATCTCCTTTTCATTGTCACTCTGCAATGAAAACTACAGCAAACCTTGTTGCTGTGGACCCCGGGGTCAGGGACATCGCTGTCAAATGGAAACATAACAAACATAGTGCCCAGTGAAAACTTGGTTGTATCTGGCTTTGGTTTTGGTGCTGCGAGCCAGAAATTCACACCTGAATCCTGGTCCTACGGAGTTTCCTTGTACTGACTGTTGGAAGCCGGTGAGATCCAACCAGAAAGGCGTCTGCTGTGACACTTCAATCAATCAATCAATTTTTTTATATAGCGCCAAATCACAACAAACAGTTGCCCCAAGGCGCTTTATATTGTAAGACAAGGCCATACAATAATTATGTAAAACCCCAACGGTCAAAACGACCCCCTGTGAGCAAGCACTTGGCCACAGTGGGAAGGAAAAACTCCCTTTTAACAGGAAGAAACCTCCAGCAGAACCAAGCTCAGGGAGGGGCAGTCTTCTGCTGGGACTGGTTGGGGCTGAGGGAGAGAACCAGGAAAAAGACATGCTGTGGAGGGGAGCAGAGATCAATCACTAATGATTAAATGCAGAGTGGTGCATACAGAGCAAAAAGAGAAAGAAACAGTGCATCATGGGAACCCCCCAGCAGTCTACGTCTATAGCAGCATAACTAAGGGATGGTTCAGGGTCACCTGATCCAGCCCTAACTATAAGCTTTAGCAAAAAGGAAAGTTTTAAGCCTAATCTTAAAAGTAGAGAGGGTGTCTGTCTCCCTGATCTGAATTGGGAGCTGGTTCCACAGGAGAGGAGCCTGAAAGCTGAAGGCTCTGCCTCCCATTCTACTCTTACAAACCCTAGGAACTACAAGTAAGTCTGCAGTCTGAGAGCGAAGCGCTCTATTGGGGTGATATGGTACTACGAGGTCCCTAAGATAAGATGGGACCTGATTATTCAAAACCTTATAAGTAAGAAGAAGAATTTTAAATTCTATTCTAGAATTAACAGGAAGCCAATGAAGAGAGGCCAATATGGGTGAGATATGCTCTCTCCTTCTTGTCCCCGTCAGTACTCTAGCTGCAGCATTTTGAATTAACTGAAGGCTTTTTAGGGAACTTTTAGGACAACCTGATAATAATGAATTACAATAGTCCAGCCTAGAGGAAATAAATGCATGAATTAGTTTTTCAGCATCACTCTGAGACAAGACCTTTCTGATTTTAGAGATATTGCGTAAATGCAAAAAAAGCAGTCCTACATATTTGTTTAATATGCGCTTTGAATGACATATCCTGATCAAAAATGACTCCAAGATTTCTCACAGTATTACTAGAGGTCAGGGTAATGCCATCCAGAGTAAGGATCTGGTTAGACACCATGCTTCTAAGATTTGTGGGGCCAAGTACAATAACTTCAGTTTTATCTGAGTTTAAAAGCAGGAAATTAGAGGTCATCCATGTCTTTATGTCTGTAAGACAATCCTGCAGTTTAGCTAATTGGTGTGTGTCCTCTGGCTTCATGGATAGATAAAGCTGGGTATCATCTGCGTAACAATGAAAATTTAAGCAATACCGTCTAATAATACTGCCTAAGGGAAGCATGTATAAAGTGAATAAAATTGGTCCTAGCACAGAATCTTGTGGAACTCCATAATTAACTTTAGTCTGTGAAGAAGATTCCCCATTTACATGAACAAATTGTAATCTATTAGACAAATATGATTCAAACCACCGCAGCGCAGTGCCTTTAATACCTATGGCATGCTCTAATCTCTGTAATAAAATTTTATGGTCAACAGTATCAAAAGCAGCACTGAGGTCTAACAGAACAAGCACAGAGATGAGTCCACTGTCCGAGGCCATAAGAAGATCATTTGTAACCTTCACTAATGCTGTTTCTGTACTATGATGAATTCTAAAACCTGACTGAAACTCTTCAAATAGACCATTCCTCTGCAGATGATCAGTTAGCTGTTTTACAACTACCATTTCAAGAATTTTTGAGAGAAAAGGAAGGTTGGAGATTGGCCTATAATTAGCTAAGATAGCTGGGTCAAGTGATGGCTTTTTAAGTAATGGTTTAATTACTGCCACCTTAAAAGCCTGTGGTACATAGCCAACTAACAAAGATAGATTGATCATATTTAAGATCGAAGCATTAAATAATGGTAGGGCTTCCTTGAGCAGCCTGGTAGGAATGGGGTCTAATAAACATGTTGATGGTTTGGATGAAGTAACTAATGAAAATAACTCAGACAGAACAATCGGAGAGAAAGAGTCTAACCAAATACCGGCATCACTGAAAGCAGCCAAAGATAACGATACGTCTTTGGGATGGTTATGAGTAATTTTTTCTCTAATAGTTAAAATTTTGTTAGCAAAGAAAGTCATGAAGTCATTACTAGTTAAAGTTAATGGAATACTCAGCTCAATAGAGCTCTGACTTTTTGTCAGCCTGGCTACAGTGCTGAAAAGAAACCTGGGGTTGTTCTTATTTTCTTCAATTAGTGATGAGTAGAAAGATGTCCTAGCTTTACGGAGGGCTTTTTTATAGAGCAACAGACTCTTTTTCCAGGCTAAGTGAAGATCTTCTAAATTAGTGAGACGCCATTTCCTCTCCAACTTACGGGTTATCTGCTTTAAGCTGCGAGTTTGTGAGTTATACCACGGAGTCAGACACTTCTGATTTAAAGCTCTCTTTTTCAGAGGAGCTACAGCATCCAAAGTTGTCTTCAATGAGGATGTAAAACTATTGACGAGATACTCTATCTCCCTTACAGAGTTTAGGTAGCTACTCTGCACTGTGTTGGTATATGGCATTAGAGAACATAAAGAAGGAATCATATCCTTAAACCCAGTTACAGCGCTTTCTGAAAGACTTCTAGTGTAATGAAACTTATTCCCCACTGCTGGGTAGTCCATCAGAGTAAATGTAAATGTTATTAAGAAATGATCAGACAGAAGGGAGTTTTCAGGGAATACTGTTAAGTCTTCTATTTCCATACCATAAGTCAGAACAAGATCTAAGATATGATTAAAGTGGTGGGTGGACTCATTTACTTTTTGAGCAAAGCCAATAGAGTCTAATAATAGATTAAATGCAGTGTTGAGGCTGTCATTCTCAGCATCTGTGTGGATGTTAAAATCGCCCACTATAATTATCTTATCTGAGCTAAGCACTAAGTCAGACAAAAGGTTTGAAAATTCACAGAGAAACTCACAGTAACGACCAGGTGGACGATAGATAACAACAAATAAAACTGGTTTTTGGGACTTCCAATTTGGATGGACAAGACTAAGAGTCAAGCTTTCAAATGAATTAAAGCTCTGTCTGGGTTTTTGATTAATTAATAAGCTGGAATGGAAGATTGCTGCTAATCCTCCGCCTCGGCCCGTTCTACGAGCATTCTGACAGTTAGTGTGACTCGGGGGTGTTGACTCATTTAAACTAACATATTCATCCTGCTGTAACCAGGTTTCTGTTAGGCAGAATAAATCAATATGTTGATCAATTATTATATCATTTACCAACAGGGACTTAGAAGAGAGAGACCTAATGTTTAATAGACCACATTTAACTGTTTTAGTCTGTGGTGCAGTTGAAGGTGCTATATTATTTTTTCTTTTTGAATTTTTATGCTTAAATAGATTTTTGCTGGTTATTGGTAGTCTGGGAGCAGGCACCGTCTCTACGGGGATGGGGTAATGAGGGGATGGCAGGGGGAGAGAAGCTGCAGAGAGGTGTGTAAGACTACAACTCTGCTTCCTGGTCCCAACCCTGGATAGTCACGGTTTGGAGGATTTAAGAATCTTACAATCTGTGTTACACTGCAAATGTATCGACATGGATTCATCAACCTACGCCAGGCTCTGGAACTCTGACCAACCTTGGTCCTGCAGTAAGTGCACATTAACAGTGAATCCAACTAACATTTCACTTTCTGATGTCCAAGTTGAAGACCTGCCCCCAGAACCAAACTTCAGCTGTTTCAAACAGAAAGGCTGCATTTCCTCCACATGAATGCACGGAGCCTGTTGCCCAAACTGAACGAGCTTCATCTGATCACTGAGGGATCCAGAGCTGCTGTTATGGGTGAAAATGAAACGTAACTGGACGATTCTGTGATGGACACTGAGAAACTAAAGTTTTTGTATTGCCAGACCAGACATTTAGATCCTGAAATAAAAAAACTACTGATATTTCTGCTTTGATTCAGTGTCACTATGACTATGACAGCACTTCTTGATATTCTGGTCTTACTAAGAACCTTCAGAATTGTCTGCAAAGCACCTGGAACAAAATAGTTCAATATTTCCTCAAAGTCCCTCCCAGGACCCACATAGGACACGCTGAGTTCAAACAGGTCCAAATTCTCCCAGTAAGTCTGAGAGTTAAATAGTTAAAAATTAACTTAGTGCATAATATTATTTGTGGTACAGCCCTGAACTATCTATCATCCTCCTTTTGTCTAAAGTCTAATCCTCACTCAGGCCCTACTCTCTCATTATTTATCCTGTAAAATATTTTGGCCAAACTTCCTTCAAACATACTGGTGTCACAGACTGGAATGGGATCATGACTCGGTTACAGTCAAAAAGTCACAAGGCAGGTTTTAAAATACAGTTAAGGGAAGAGGAATTCAACCCTTTTATTTATTATTAATACAATTTTTAGTTGAAATGTCTCACCTATCTTCTGGTCCATTGTTTTTCCAGTCGTAATATTGGTGCTAAATTTGTTGTTGTATTTACCATTTACATGAACTGTTAAGATCTTATTCTTTTCTTTATAATTTGGACTTGTTTAATTGGTATTCCAGTACAAACACACATATATATATATATATATATATATATATATATATATATATATATATATATATATATATATATATATATATATATATATATATATATATATATATATATATATATAGTTATTTGCATCAATTATTAAGGTTTTATTATCTTATTAACAAGTTGTCCATGTTGAATCAAGCCCCTCTATTTTGTCACGTGATAGTTTCACAAGGACCACAATGGAAATAGTCTTTTGTTTATTTTTGTCCGTATATCATTGATATATTCACCTCTGAATGTTTATGTTGATTTTACAAAATAAACTCAATCAGTCAGTCCACAAACATACTGAAAGCAACACATTACTTGTGCTGCAACAGAGAAAAGCATGTCCACGACAATTCTCAGGAATATTTATAAAGATTATGGAAATACAGTGTTCTCGAACCGCTCGCGCTGCTGTCAACACGAGGAAAGTCCGTGATCGGTGAAGTTACAGCATTTAATCGGCGCAGCTGCAGAACCACTTCCTGAATTTATATCAAAATAAAAGTTCTGTAGTGTTTCATACACGGTGCAGTCTTATACCAGATTTCAGTTTTGTTTCCGTTTGATCACAAAACGGTGACTTACATCGAGCACAATAATTGACATGACCAACAGCCAATGACAATTGGAGAATCATACAGGGTGGCCAATCAGATTGCAGGAAGAGCAGGCGGGCCGCTTCCGCCCCTGTGAATCGACTGACTCCTCGGTGCCTGGACTTCTCTCCGCTCTTCTACCGACTACAAGGTTGGAATCGTTTCTTTTATCTTATTTACTGTGCATTACTTTTGTTAGTATTTAAATGCAACAGTTACGGAGTTTAGCTCATTAATTTTCTGCTGTGTGAGTCCTAGCAGTGGTTAGCTTCTCGTTAGCACTTAGCTTGTGCTAGCTGTCGCTCCTCGCTTGTTCTTTTCTTGGTGCTCAACACTTTAAAATAACTTGTGTGATGTTGTCAGTCAGGGTGGCCCTCTGAGAGAGCCGTGTCCGTAAGGTAGAGCAGCTTCTGAGTTCAGTGGAGTTAGATATCACGGACACTCCAGACCAGCTTAGTTTCTGGTCGGCTAGCGGGCCTGTTAGCATTAGTTTAGCTCCGCCGCCTAAAGACGACCTGAGCTTCGTCTTCCTGTCACTTTAGTTAAGTTTAGTAAGTTACATTGTGTGTATGTTGTCATCATTAATTTCTATAGAGCAATTTGTGACATTTATGACGCTCCAGTGATTGATGATAAAAAGGTGATAACATATATCACTGCAAAGTGTGACGCTTGCTACCTGACCTGATGACCATGTGAACAGCGAAAATAAGGGATTTAACATGTATAAGGCTGACCGTGTGTGTGTGTGTGTGTGTGTGTGTGTGTGTGTGTGTGTGTGTGTGTGTGTGTGTGTGTGTGTGTGTGTGTTTTCATGTTCACACATGTACACTTTCAACCTAAGGGCCATATTGACCTCCCCCTTGGTGCCCCCAGTCACCATATCAAGTTTGGTGTGGATTGCTTAATAACTATGGCTGTGCCGAGCGAACATGCACGCACCAGGCCTGTGAAAGCTGTAATTTTCTTACGTGGTGGGGGGGTTGTGTTTTACAACCCCTATTCCAGTGAAGTTGGGATGTTGTGTAAAATGTAAATAAAAACAGAATACAATGATTTTCAAATCCTCTTCAACCTACATTCAATTGAATACACCACAAAGACAAGATATTTAATGTTCAAACTGATAAACTTTATTGTTTTTGTGCAAATATTTGCTCATTTTGGAATGGATGCCTGCAACACATTTCAAAAAAGCTGAGACAGTGGTATGTTTACCACTGTGTTACATCACCTTCTGACAACACTCAATATGCTTTTGGGAACTGAGGACACTAATTGTTGAAGCTTTGCAGGTGGAATTCTTTCCCATTCTTGATTAGGGATGGGTATTGATAAGGTTTTATCTATCGATGCCATTATCGATTCTGCTTATCGATCCGATTCCTTATCGATTCCCTTATCGATACCTTGTGAATTTTGTACTAAAAGTAGGCTTTACAGGTTTTCTATGTATTTCCTTGAGTCTTAAAGTAAATAAATATGAAATTAGTCACTGTATCCTTGATCTCTGGACATAAATAAAAATAAACAAAACTGTGTTTCGCTTTGAAGTTATTAATTCAGACTGAATTCTATCGTTCTATCTTGACTTGTCAGAGAGCCGCGCAACGTTTGGAGCTGTGTGAACAGAACGGAGGATGATTCTCGTTTTTCTCGCAACAAGACAGGAGTCCCAGTTAGTAACTTTAATCCGCACAAAAGTGAATCACAACTCATATTCATGGATGAAAGTGGTGAAAAACAAAAAAAGCTGAAACCCAAAATTACCCCCCAACACCACCTGCACGAAAATGTTTGAATTCTAGAAGCTCTGAAATGCAATCTGGGACTATTCCAGACAATAAACTGGAGTGAGTGCAGCATCCATTTAGGTGAGGGAAAAAAAAATACAACTTATTCAAATTCATTCCAGTTGTATTCTGCTCTTACTAGGATGCAGCAGTTTTCTAGTTTGTCAGATAGTTCTGGAGGAAATCACTGAAGAAATTAACAAACTGAAAATATGGTTTGACCGAAACAAACTGTCATTAAACTTAAATAAGACAGGGATGAAATGGAGGTGTAAGAGTCACTAGGTGTTCACAGGAAACATTTATTTCTGTATGTATTTATTTATTTATGGTAGTTGCTATTATATATTTTCTGTTGTTTCTATTCAGGTTCTTTTTGTCTCTTTCTCTAAAATTGTATATAATAATCATTAGATTATTAATATATTAGCAAAAATAAATTTAAGGAATATTACAATTTGAAAACAAATGCACCCAAACGTGATGACGGCTGCAGTTGCTAAATGCTAACTTTTAACATTGAAAATGCCATAGACATGCTAACGTGTTAGCATCGCTCCCTTTTTTAAGTTATAAAATACATCTATCAACTGTTTCAGAAGACCATAACAGGTCAGTTTAACATAGAAAAGGTAAATAATACTTACAGACGTATGATCTTTAGGGTTTTAGCGGGGAAAAATTAAGCGAAAGAAAGAAATAAACGAAGAAATTGACCGAAGCATTGCTTCAATCTGCGAACCACGCTTCGATTGGTTCAAGGTTCAAAGCAAAGCCGCGCTGCAGAAAAGTTGATTAAGGACCCGCTGCAGGGTCTGTAATCAGTGTAGAGGAATGATCATTTTCCTGACAAACACCCGCCAAAACAACGGCCACTCTGAAGGACCGATAACAGAATCGTTAAGCACAAAGCTTATTGATGTCGGTGGATCGAATCATTTCTTAACGATACCCGAAAGGAACCGGTTCTCGATACCCATTCCTATTCTTGATTGATGTCCGACTTCAGTTGTTCAACAGTTCAGGGTCTCCGTTGTCGTATTTTGTGTTAAATAATGTGCCACACATTTTCAGTGGGCGACAGGTCTGGACTGCAGGCAGGGCAGTCTAGTACCCGCACTCTTTTACCATGAAGCCACGCTGTTGTAACACGTGCAGAATGTAGCTTGGCATTGTCTTGCTGAAATAAGCAGGAATGTCCCTGTAAAAGACATTGTTTGGATGGCAGCATGTGTTGCTCCAAAACCTGGATGTACCTTTCAGCATTGATGGTGCCATCACAGATGTGTAAGTTGCCCATGCCATGGGCACTAACACCCCCCCCCCCATACCATCACAGATGCTGGCTTTTGATCTTTGCGTGGTAATAATCTGGATGGTCTTTTTCCTCTCTTGTCCGGAGGACACGACGTCCATGATTTCCAAAAACAATTTGAAATGCAGCCTCATTAGACCACAGCACACTTTTCCACTTTGCATCTGTCCATTTCAAATGAGCTCGGGCCCAGAGAAGGTGGCGGTGTTTCTGGAATTTGTTGATGTATGGCATTGGTTTTCTGAAGTGTTCCTGAGCCCACGCCGGGAGATCCTTCACACAATGATGTCAGTTTTTAATGCAGTGTGCCTGAGGGATCGAAGGCCACAGGCATTAAATGTTGATTTTCAGCCTTGCCGCTTATGTGGAGAAGGTTCTCCAGATTCTCTGAAACTTCTGATTATATTATGAACTGTAGATGATGGAATCCCTAAATTCCTTGCAGTTGAACATCGATAAACATTTTTCTTAAACTGTTGGACTATTTTTTTTGACGCAGTTGTTCACAAAGTGGTGATCCTTGCCCCATCTTTGCTTGTGAATGGCTGAGCCTTTTGGGGATGCTCCTTTTATACCCAATCATGACACTCGCCTGTTTCCAATTAACCTGTTCACCTGTGGAATGTTCCAAACAGATGTTCTTTGAGCATTCATCAACTTTCCCAGTTTTTTGTCCCAGCTTTTTTGAAACGTGTTGCAGGCATCCATTTCAAAATGAGCACATATTTCAACAAAAACAGTAAAGTTTATCAGTTTGAACAGTAAATATCTTGTCTTTGTGGTGTATTCAGTTGGTTGAAGAGGATTTGCAAATCATTGTATTCTGTTTTTATTTACATTTTTTACATTTATTTACATTTATATTTACATTTCACACAACGTCCCAACTTCATTGGAATTGGTGTACTCTGTAATCATGGATTAAAAGTCTGTGGAATTGGTGCTATGGAGGAATAAGTGCCAAAATTAAATAAATAACTACGTCATTAAATAATTACTTAAATGTGTCATTAACTAATTTAAATTGGAGTAAAAGTGACAAATACATTAACTAATTACTTAAATGTGTCATTAATTACTTAAATGTTTTATGATGTTAAATGATTTTAAAAAGTAACAGTTTGCATCATCTGTCATGCTTAGTTCATGTTACAGGGTAGCATATGTCAAAGAATCCAATGGACATTGGACTTGTTTAACCTTTATTTTGGAGACAAAGCATTCAACACTGTCAAGACTATTCCATTTATTAATCCTATTCAATCAATAATTTACATCACTTTTACTAAATTTAACTTTTGACCCCTGTACAAACTGAAATTTACCTTTGTCACCATTCTTCCTGTTTTTACCCCATAACTCCATAACATTCAGTCATAGATAGTCCAAACTATACCTTTTTGGAGTCTCTGATCAGACAAGTAATGTGGTGTAGTTTTCAATTTAATTAGACCATTTTAAAATTTTGACCCCCGTGTAAATCCCCCTACCTCGCCGCCTATTGAAAATTCAAGTGGCTGGTCGTTTTTTTTTTTTTTTTTTTTTTTTAAGTGTAGTGTCTAAGCTATATTTGTGCTGAATTTGATGTTTGTACCACCATTTGAAGGAATGTTTCAGTTGTCTGCTGTACTAAGCCAACAGTGCATGAACCAGCTGCTGTCTGTTAGCTTAAACGTGTATATAAGACAAACTGAATTAAAGGAGAAATGCTGCTTTTAACAACCTGCACCTCATTTCTGCCATAAAATATGGTCGTTTACTCACCAACAAGGTTGGGTAGGATTACTTTGAAATGTAATCAGATTACAAGTAATACACATGTATGTACATACCTACATGCAATCCACATGTATTGTTTCAATAACTCCACACAGAAAGGCCACAGGTGGGAATCAATCCCATGACCTTCTTGCTGTGAGGCAACAGTGCGAACCACTAATCCACCGTGCTGCCCAAAGTAATAATACATTTGTAAAGCATTTTAAATAATGAAAAACTCAACAAACTGCTCAACATAGCTGGAGATGAACATGAAACAAAGATCCCCATATCCCAAAATAAAAACAAAAACAGAAAAGAATTAAATACAACAAGAAAAAAATAATGAAAAGAAGATGAAGATAAGGCTCTGAAGCCTGCTGACTTCTTTTTAACCCTTGAGACACAGAGCAAGTCTGCATCCAAGGACCACAGGGCACGAGGAGGCACATAAGGCTGAACAAGTTCAGCAAGATAGTTGAGTTCATGACCATTTAGAACCTGAAATGTCTAACAAAATCTTGAAATCTAGTCCTCGAGTCGGTGAAGGAAAGCCAGAATGTCTGTGATCAAACCTGGTTTTCATTAAAACTCGAGCAACAGTAATTCTGTACCATCTGTAGACATCCTACACTATTTATAGCAATCCACAAAATAAAACACTGCAACAGTCAGTTGTGGAAGACAAGGACGTGAATTACAATTTGTGAAATTTAAAACAAATGCTGATGTTCAGTTCCACTTTATCAGTTCCATCAGTGCAATAACTTACTGTCATCAGGTCAAACTCACCACTGATACTTTTAGTGAGTGTTCTAACATTTATTATTCATTTTGTTTCTTTACAGACATGCAGCCGTTGTTGGTGATTAAAGAAGAAACTCTCCCTGAACACCAGGAATGGAATCTGAGTGTTGACCAGGAGGACATTAAAGAAGAAGAGAAGCTGTGGATAAGTCAGCAGGGAGAGCAGCTTCAGCAGCTGGAGGAGGCAGATCTCACCAAGTTTGGTTTCACTGCCATCCCTGTGAAGAGTGAAAATGATGATGAAAAACCAGAGTCATCGCAGCTTCATCAAAGGCGAAGTGATGAGAGCACAGAGGCTGAGCCTGTAGCCAGCAGCTCATCTGTACACAGAACACTGACAGCAGAAGCTGATGGAGAGGACGATGGAGGACCACAACCAGCCAGCAACTCAGGTCCAAACAGTCATTTACAACCAGATACCAGTGGCAGGAGTTCAGACAGTTCTGGAACTGAGACTGATGACAGTGATGACTGGAAACAGACCAGAGAACTTCAGTCAAGTTTTAACTGTCAGAAAAATACCAATACTGTTCATTCAGGCAACACTGATGAAAAACAGTTTAAAAGCTCTAAATATGAAAAAGCATCTGGTCACATGAACAACTCAGAGCAACAAAAGGACAGGCAAGCAAGAAGAAAACCATTTAGCTGTTCTGATCAGAGTAAAAGACAGAAACAGAAGGGCACTCTGAACAAAGACATTAGAATTCATACAGGACAAAAACCATTTCTCTGTTCTGAGTGTGGTAAAAGTTTTGGAGAAAAGGGCACCCTGAACAGACACATGATAATTCACACAGGACAAAAAGCATTTGTCTGTTCTGAGTGTGGTAAAAGTTTTGGACAAAAGAGCGCCCTGAAAACACACATGATAATTCATACAGGACAAAAAGCATTTGTCTGTTCTGAGTGTGATAAAAGATTTGGGGGAAAGGGCATCCTGAACAGACACATGATAATTCATACAGGGCAAAAAGCATTTGTCTGTTCTGAGTGTGGTCAAAGATTTGGACGAAAGGGCACCCTGAAAACACACATGATAATTCATACAGGGCAAAAAGCATTTGTCTGTTCTGAGTGTGGTAAAAGGTTTGGACGAAAGGGCCACCTGAAAACACACATGATAATTCATACAGGGCAAAAAGCATTTGTCTGTTCTGAGTGTGGTCAAAGATTTGGAGAAAAGGGCATCTTGAACAGACACATGATAATTCATACAGGACAAAAAGCATTTGTCTGTTCTGAGTGTGGTCAAAGATTTGGACGAAAGGGCACCCTGAAAACACACATGATAATTCATACAGGGCAAAAAGCATTTGTCTGTTCTGAGTGTGGTAAAAGGTTTGGAGAAAAGGGCACCCTGAACAGACACATGATGATTCATACCAGACACACCATTTAGCTGTTCTGATCAGAGTAAAAGACAGAAACAGAAGGGCCCTCTGAACAAACACATGATAATTCAGTCATTCACCAGCTCATCTACAAAACAATATACAGGTGCACGCAGATGTAGAACAGCAGGAACAAGAAGACAAATTGGCAAATAAGATTGAAGAAACAAGAAAAAATGGACATAAACTGACTAAATTAAAGGAGAATAAAAAATTCAAAACTATCCTGCCAAAAGTTAACCTGGGACTCACTAAACTGGTCCCAGAAGGAACCACATTTACAGATTTTAAAATGTGTAAACTATGGAGCGACATGGTACATACAATGTAAATTAGCCCCACAAGATTTGGAGAGAAAAGGAACCACAATTAAGAAAAAGAATACTGTGCCACAATGGAAAAAGAAATTACAACAAAACATCAGCCGCCTAAGAGCAGAGATCATCCCAAACATGCTCAATGGGTGACACGTCCGGTGAGTATGCCGGCCATGCAAGAACTGGGACATTTTCAGCTTCCAAGAATTGTGTACAGATCCTTGCAACATGGGGCCGTGCATTATCCTGCTGCAACATGAGGTGATGTTCTTGGATGTATGGCACAACAATGGGCCTCAGGATCTCGTCACGGTATCTCTGTGCATTCAAAATGCCATCAATAAAATGCACCTGTGTTCTTCGTCCATAACAGACGCCTGCCCATACCATAACCCCACCGCCACCATGGGCCACTCGATCCACAACATTGACATCAGAAAACCGCTCACCCACACGACGCCACACACGCTGTCTGCCATTTGCCCTGAACAGTGTGAACCGAGATTCATCCGTGAAGAGAACACCTCTCCAACATGCCAAATGCCAGCAAATGTGAGCATTTGCCCACTCAAGTTAGTTACGACGACGAACTGGAGTCAGGTTGAGACACCGATGAGGATGACGAGCATGCAGATGAGCTTCCCTGAGACGTTTCTGACAGTTTGTGCAGAAATCTTTGGTTATGCAAACCGATTGTTTCAGCAGCTGTCCAAGTGGGTGGTTGCAGACGATCTTGGACGTGAACATGCTGGATGTGGAGGTCCTGGGCTGGTGTGGTTACACGTGGTCTGCGGTTGTGAGGCTGGTTGGATGTACTGCCAAATTCTCTGAAACGCCTTTGGAGATGGCTTATGGTAGAGAAATGAACATTCAATACACGAGCAACAGCTCTGGTTGACATTCCTGCTGTCAGCATGCCAATTGCACGCTCCCTCAAATCTTGCGACATCTGTGGCATTGTGCTGTGTGATAAAACTGCACCTTTCAGAGTGGCCTTTTATTGTGGGCAGTCTAAGGCACACCTGTGCACTAATCATGGTGTCTAATCAGCATCTTGATATGGCACACCTGTGAGGTGGGATGGATTATCTCAGCAAAGGAGAAGTGCTCACTGTCACAGATTTAGACTGGTTTGTGAACAATATTTGAGGGAAATGGTGATATTGTGTATGTGGAAAAAGTTTTAGATCTTTGAGTTTATCTCATACAAAATGGGAGCAAAACCAAAAGTGTTGCGTTTATATTTTTGTTGAGTGTACAAGCAAAACAGATACACGGTTTGCAAAAACCCCCAGGCTTGTGTACAGGAAGTTGGCAAACGATACAGTAAAAGTACAACCACCTGAGAGAGAAGAAATTGAAAATTCTGGAGACCACTCTTTGAAGACCCAAAACAACACCAAGAGGCAGAGTGGATTGAAAAAAATAAAACAGAAAAACAAAGACAAACAGCAAATGCCAGCAATTGTAATCACTGAAGAGGAGATCAGAAAGACTGAGTGAATACAGTAACTTAAAGGCACCTGGCATCGACAAAATCCCAAATTTTTGGCTGAAAAGACTGACAGCATTACACCAACATTATGCTGTGAGTTTGACAAAAATATTGAACAGAGAAGAGGACACACCAGACTGGATAACGACAGGGAACACAAGCCTACTACCAAAGACGAAGGAAACACAGCTTCCCAACAAATACAGACCCATTTGCTGCCTAACAACAACGTACAAATGGCTGCTGTTCATGGATGATTTGAAAATCTCTGCCTACACAAAAAAGGGACTCAGCTCTTGGAAACTGTCCATAAGTTCTCAAAAGACATTGGTATGGAATTTGGACTGGATAAACGCTCAAAATACACAATCAAAAAAAAGTAAAAAGACAAAACAGAAAACATACAGTTGGATGAAGGGAGCTACATTGAAGATACATTGGGATACTTTCTGTTTTTGGCATGACATCTTGCACGCACAGTTTATGTCTACGTGTGTGTAATACGCCTGAACGCATTTTTTTTTTAACATGAGAGAGGTTTTGGCACCGATCTGATGCCATATTTGTTTCTTTGAGTGTAATAATGTCTTAATGTTGGAATTGTAAGTTTTTAGGAAAATATTAACTTTCAGGTGAAAACTGAAATTCACCCAAATTTTTTCCTTCAGTTCTTGATGGATTTTGATTATTGTTTTTGTTTGTTTCATCTAAACACCGATTTACAATCCTTCCTCACACAATATTGAACTTTTGAATTGTTTTGGAAATTGTAGAAAATTTTTATGGTGAAAATAGTGAAATTCACCAAAACACTTTTTTTTTTCTCTTTCACTTTCTAATAGATTTTAATTATTTTGGTTTTGTTTGATTCTTCTAAACACTGTTCATAATTCATCCTTGTGGATATATGAAATAATAAATTTCAGTAAAAATATAGATTTCATTAAGGTGAAATTCATGCAAAAGTTTTCATTTGGATTCATATTAGGTTGATTTATTTAAACACACTTTTTTTTCTGTGATTTTTGTTGAAAACAAATATTGTGTGTTTGGAAAACAATAAAATTCACCAAACTGGTGAATTTGGTTTTGTTTGAAGTTCTGTTCTTCCCTGTTGAATTTTGAATGCCAACTTTTGGTCATGAAAAACCAAAGTTCTCAAATTGCAGGAGAGAAAAATCACCACAAGATGGTATTCAAGGAATTTTAAACAGTCATTGAATTTTTGGAGGAGAATCTCAACTTCCAACAAAAATATTTCCAGTAAATTTCTGTCCTCTGATCCAGTCGACACACTGCTGTCAACATTTCAGCTGCTACTTCAGGTTTCATTCAAAAGTGTATTTACACAATAGTGTAAACACTAAAATGACTCTTACAGAATTTACAGCCGTTGGTAAAGAATTTTATTTGGGGTGTGTCATCATTTTCCTCACCTGCATAGTGCAGAGAAATAATTAGGAGAATAAACCCGGGTGAGCTCTGGTTATTGACTATAGTGCAGCAACTAAGAGCATATTTAGAGTAAAATCATGCAAATGGTGATACAAGTACCAAAGTTGGCACAAATACTCCTTAGACATTACTCTTTTGAACAAACCGAGTGGCCAGTTGAATTTTCAATAGGCGGCCAGGTAGGGGTCAGTTGAAGTATTACACAGGGGTCAAAATTAAAAATGCTCAAATCGTTTTGAAAACTATACATTATTTATTTGATCGTAAAAATTCCAAAAACTTATAGTTTGGACTATCTATGACTGAATGATCAGGAGTTATGGGGTAAAAACAGCAAAAATGGTGACAAGGGTCACTTTCAGTTTGTACAGGGATCAAAAGTTAAAGTTGCTTCAATTTTGGTAAAACGTGATGCAAATTATTAGAGTTAAGTTAGAGTTGTTGAGTTAACAGGGTTTTAAAAGAATAGATTTCTGTTTCTGGTTTCATTTCTGTTTTGATGGCACAAAGTGCTTTCATCCAACTTTGTTATAAAGCAACCAATGAAATGGTTTCTCCACATACAGTGTGTGTGTGCGTGGATCCACCTTTGTTCACCTCTGAACTTGCTGTTTCATCCTAATAATTTCCACAAAGAACAGCAAAATGGTTTTATTTCTGTTTTGATAACACTGCATCCTTTTATCCAAATTTTCATGAAGCAAATAATGTTTTCTCGACGTCCTGTGTGTGTGTTCATTGAACCAAATTTGTTCAGTGATGAAATTGCTGTTTTATCTTAATTTCCAAAGACAACAGCAAAATGGTTTTATTTCTGTTTTGATATCACTGCATCCTTTGATCCAGGGAGATTTTTTTTAATGAAAGACGTGCGGACGGACGTGCGTGCCCGCCACAGGAAAAACACCTCTGTTGGAAGCCTTAAGGACAAGTTGGAACATGCCCTGCTGTTAAACAATTTCTCAGATACTCACTCAACTGAAAGCCACCAAAAGCCGCCTGGATTTTATAAATGGTTATCAACACGGAGGTGTCTTTGCTGTGGCGGGCGCCAGCCGACGCGCCAATCCGTCCGCACGTCTTTCATTAAAAAAAAATCTTTAACAGTGGAATGTCCGGATAAACTGCTGATTCCGACCTCTTCTGAAAGTTCTCTGTTCTCTCATTACGTCCTGGGTCAACAGAGGCTTAAATTTGGAGGTTTTCAGCTTGAAACAGGATGACAACATCGCCTCGGAGTGCTGAGCGACGTCCCGCTCCGTGGGAAGTCCTTAAAGCGATAGAAACAATGCAAAATCTCTCATCAGCCATTAAAATTTACACCGAAAACCAGCTGAATTTATTGAATGGTCTCCACTTGGATGTGCCTCACAGTTCTTGAAAAAATTTTGATCAAGCACAGCGCCAGTCTCTCAGCAACTTCTCAGACAATGAAAATCCGACGAGGGGGCTGGACCACTCCTTCCACAAGGCGTGCTCACAGGTGAATGACGTCACCGACAGGCGTGAAAAAACTCACGCATGCGCACGAGGGTTCAAGTTTGGCTGATGTAGTCACACGTGATTCAAATCCATATAATTTAAAAAAAAAAAACTGTCGGTTTCTTTTCTAATAGACCTCGTATATGAGAACTAGAGTCCACACTCCCAATGCTGTCAATTAAAAATGAATGCCCCTTCATGAACAGCGACATGACGCCTCCTAACCGGACAAAATATTGACGAAGTTCCCAGATGTTAATGCATTTTAAATGGGGATTCATGACTGAACACACTCACAAAAACGCTCGCAAAATTTGTGGTAAAATGCCATTTTGACCTGGATACTGCCAACATGCGCAGCTTTCCAGCCTGTTTCTTGATGCAACTAATTAAAATTCTATGAGCGGTGCTCAGTAAATTGCCCGGAGTTAAAATTGTGACCACACCTTGCCTGGACACGGCTCAGTGCGAGCGCAGACTCTAGTTCTCATATATAACCTCTTTGGCTCCAACATTATTCTACAATTTACTCTTTGTAAATTGGGTCAGCTCAGAGGGGAAAAAGTGGTTAATGCGCTTGGTTTCAGTTCAGAAGGTTCTGGGTTCAAATCCCACCCCTGCCACATCTCTCCATGTAATGTGGAGTTGCGTCAGGAAGGGCATCCAGCGTAAAACCTGTGCCAGTTCAACATGCAGATCCACCTTGTATTTGCTGTGGCGACCCCGAGTGCAAAACAAGAGAGCAGCCGAAGGGACTTACTATTGGGGGAAAATGACACTATTGAAAATGCCAGTTAAAAACAGTCTAAACACAAATGTTCAATGTCTACAAACAGACTGAAAAATCTTTCACTTTGAATGTCTTTTCAATGTAAAAATACTAGCACAGAGCACGTGGCAGGCGGTGGAAGAAAGAACGGCATCCAGCTGGGAACACTGCTCCAATACAATTTTAGAGAAAGCGACAAAAAGAACCTGTTTGAAAACACTACAGAAAATATAAAACTGCTGCATCCTAGTAAGAGCAGAATACTACTCGAATGAATCTGAATAAGTTGTTTTTTTTTTTCCCCTCACCAAAATGGATGCTGCACTCACTGCAGTTTATTATCTGGAATAGTCCCAGATTGCATTTCTGAGCTTCTAGAATTCAAACATTTTCGTGTGGGTGGTGTTGGTGGGTAATTTTGCGTTTCAGCTTTTTTTTGTTTTTCACCACTTTCATCCCTAAATATGTCAATCATGAGTCACTTTTGTGCGGATTAAAGGTCACTAACTGGGACTCCTGTCTTGTTGGAGAAAGAAACGAGAATCGTCCTCCGTTCTGTTCACACAGCTCCAAACGCTGCGCAGCTCTCTGCCGAGTCAAGTTAGAACAATAGAGTCCAGTCAGAATTAATAACTTCAAAGTGAAACACAGTGTAAATCAACTGACACCTCTTTCCAAATGTTGTAATACAAACAAACTGCAATCGATCAAAACATTTTTCCTCCCAAAATGAGACGTCCTGCGCTGACGTGCAGCAGCCGGCTGAGCTCAGCTCAGAGGTACGGAGTGATGTTCATACCAAAATGTCTGAAAGGAAATGTTTTTGACAAAAAAAACTACAGATTTTATTTATTTATATTTATGTCCAGAGATCAAGGATCCAGTGACCAATTTAAAATGTTGTTGACATAGAAAACCTGTAAAGCCTACTTTTAGTACACAGAAAATTCACAAGAGGTATCGATGAGGGAATCGAACTGATAAAATCTTATCAATACCCATCCCTACCCATGAGGAAATTTTTGACCACTACAACAACATGTTATAAAGTATCAGTAACACAAACAAAGCTGAGTGAACAAACCAGAGATTTGAAGAATCAAAAACAGCATCCAGCCCTTTACCTCTTTTGTTCTCTTCTTTTAAATGACACATTTCTTCCTCCTGGTCTGTGATCATTCCTTCATCAGCAGGTGTTCGCTGTAGTTTCAACATGTACCTCAGCTGTTGGACTCCAGACATGTTTGTAGAAAGACTATAACACACAGAAAAGAAAGACAGCATCAATGACAAAGTGGGAAGAAAAACTAAAAACAGGCTGATTTAATCATCTGCTGCTGCTCTGCTGCCCAATCACAAGTGTGAGACAACACCGAAAAGTCCCTGTCCTGGGACAGACGTCCTAAAGCAGGAGACACCAACCCTGATCCCAGAGATCACCTGACATGTCCGCTTTCTTTATGTACCTTCTGCAACCAGCTGATTCAAGAGAGATTATAGTAATGTCCATAAGATGTTTGTTTTATATATATATGTGTGTGTATATATATTTATATATATATATATATTTATTCATATTAATATATAAAATTATTTCTTCTTGTCTTTCGGCTGTTCCCGTTAGGGGTCGCCACAGCAGATCAATCATTTCCATCTCACCCTGTCCTCTGTATCTTCCTCTGTCCACACCAACCAGCTGCATGTCCCTCCCTCAGCACATCCATGACCTCCTCTTTGGTCTCCCTCTTCTCATCCTGCCTGGTGGCTCCATCCTCAGCATCCTTCTCCCTATATACCCTGAGTCCCTCCTCTGCACATGTCCAAATCATCTCAATCTCGCCTCTCTGACTTTGTCTCCAAACCGTCCCACCTGAACTGTCCCTCTGATATGTTCATTCCTAATCTTGTCCATTCTTGTCACTCCCAAAGAGAATCTCAACATCTTCAGCTCTGCCACCTCCAGCTCTGCCTCCTGTCTTTTTGTTAGTGCCACTGTCTCTAAACCATACAACATAGCTGGTCTCACTACTGTTTTGAAACTTTCCCTTCACTCTTGCTGATGTTCTTCGGTCACAAATCACTCCTGCCACCTTTCTCCACCCACTCCACCCTGCCTGCACTCTTCTTCACCTCTCTACCACACTCTCCATTACTTTGAACAGTTGACTCCAAATATTTAAACTCATCTACTTTCACCACTTCTACTCCTTGTAACTGCACTATTCCACTGGGCTCCCTCTCATTCACACACATGTACTCAGTCTTGCTTCTACTGACTTTCATTCCCCTTCCTCTCCAAAGCTATCTCCACTTCTCCAACTAGACTCAACTTGCTCTCTACTCTCACTACAGATCACAATGTCATCTGCAACATCATAGTCATGGGGACTCCTGTCTGATCTCATCTGTCAACCTGTCCATCACCACTGCAAACAAGAAAGGACTCAGAGCTGATCCTTGGTGTAATCCCACCTCCACCTTGAATGAGTCTGTCATTCCGACTGCGCATCTCACCGCTGTCACACTATTCTTGTACATGTCCTGCACTACCCTAACATACTTCTCTGCCACTCCAGACTTCCTCATACAATACCACAGCTCTTCTCTTGGCACCCTATCATAAGCTTTTTCTAAGTCCACAAACACACAATGTAACTCTTTCTGTCCTCTCTGTACTTTTCCATAGTATTCTCAGAGCAAACGTTGCATCTGTAGTGCTCTTTCCTCGGCATGAAACCATATTGCTGCTCACAGATCTTCACCTGTTTTTCTAACCCTAGCTTCTACTACTCTTTCCCATAACTTCATGTTGTGGCTGATCAGCTTTATGTCTCTGTAGTTACTGCAGCTCTGCACATCACCCTTGTTCTTGAAAATAGGAACCAGCACACTTCGTCTCCACTCCTCAGGCATCCTGTCACTTTCCAAGATTTTATTAAACAATCTGGTTAGAACTCTACTTGCCATCTCTCCTAGACATTTCCATGCCTCCATTGGAATGTCAATCTGGACCAACTGCCTTTCCACTCTTCATCCCCTTCATAGCAGCCCTCACTTCTTCCTTGCTAATCTCTTTTACTTCCTGATTTACTCTCACCACATCATCCAGCCTTTTCTCTCGCTCATTTTCTTTATTCATCAACTCTTCAAAATATTCCCTCCACCTTCTCAGCACACACTCCTCACTTGTCAGCACATTACCATGTGCATCTTTTACCACCCTAACCTGCTGCACATCCTTTCCAGCTCTGTCCCTTTGTCTGGCCAATCGGTACAAGTCCTTTTCTCCTTCCTTACTATTCAACTTCTTGTACAGCTCGCAATATGCCTTTTCCTTTGCTTTTGCCACTTCTGTTCTTGCCTTACGCCACATCTCCTTGTACTCCTGTCTACTTTCTTCGTCTCTCCGACTATCCCAAAACTTTTTCGCCAACCTCTTTCTCCTTATGCTTTCCTGGACCTCTTCATTCCACCACCGAGTCTCCTTGTCTTCCTTCCACTGTCCAGATGTCATACCCAGTACTGCTCTAGCTGTCTCCCTCACCACATCTGCAGTACTTTTCCAGTTGTACAAAATTGCTTCCCCTCCAATTAGTGCTTCTCACCTGCTTGCTAAATTTCACACAACAGTCTTCCTCCTTCAGCTTTCACCATCTGATCCTTTGTTGAGCTCTCACTCTCTTCTTCTTCTTTACCTCTAAAGTCATCCTACAAACAACCATCCTATGCTGTCTAGTGACACTCTCTCCTGCTACCACCTTACAGTCTGTGATTTCTTTTAGCTTGCATCTCCTATAAAGAATGTAGTCCACCTGTGTGCACCTTCCTTCACTCTTATGTTACCCTGTGCTCCTCCCTTTTCTTAAAGTAGGTATTCACCACAGCCATTTCCATCCTTTTTGCAAAATCAAATACCATCCGTCCTTCCCCATTCCTATCCTTGATACCATATCTACCCATTACTTCCTCATCACCTCTGTTCCCTTCACCAACATGCCCATTGAAGTCTGCTCCTATCACCACTCTTTCATGCTTGGGCACACTCTCCACCCCCTCATCTAACACACTCCAGAAATCTTCTTTCTCCATCTCACAACCTACCTTTGGGGCATATGCACTGATGATATTCATCATCACCCCTTCAATTTCCAACTTCACACTCATCACCCTGTCATACACTCGCTTAACCTCCAACACACTTTTAACAAACTCTTCCTTTAAAATGACCCCAACACCATTTCTCTTCCTGTCCTCACCATGGTACAACAACTTGTACCCACCGCCGATGCTCCTGCTCTTACTTCCCTTCCACTTGGTCTCTTGCACACACAATATGTCTACCTTTCTCCTCTCCATCATACCAGCCAGCTCTCTCCCTTTACCAGTCATACTACCAACATTCAAAGTCCCCACTCTCATTTCCACCCTTCTAATTTTCTTCTCCCGCTGTTCGTGGCAACGTTTTCCTCCTCTTCTTCGTCGTCTTCGCCCAGCAGTAGCCCAATTTCCACCGGCACCCTGTTGGGCAATAGCGCCGGTGGCAGACTTTGTTAACCTGGGCCGCAACCGATCCGGTATGGGAATTCGATTCTGAGTCTGCATAGTTGGGTTGGCTTGTTTTACGCCGGATGCCCTTCCTGACGCAACCCTCCTCATTTATCCGGGCTTGGGACCGGCACTCAGAATGTACTGACTGCACACCCCATGTGGCTGAGTTAATATATAAAATTATTTAATATTTTTAAATGCAAGTCAGTCTTAAGGTACAAAAATACAGTTTCATCCCTCCTCGCCCCATGACAAAAACCAAACAGAACCCCATAACTCCCTCCCTCCTCCCAAACCATGATCCTCTATTCTGTATAAGTAAAACAAAATCAAATGAAAATAGAATCTAAAACAAGTGACAACCAGAAGTCAAAACCATAATACACAAGCTTATAGACATGTCACAAATGACATATCTGATGAAACTAGAATACAAAAAATAAAAAAATAAACCCCATTTATTTAAGCTGGCGAAAGTAAAGAATTCACTTGTTTAATTATTACTGTAGCTGCTCACTCCATAGTAAAGCAGTATGATGTTGTGTTTAAGACCATTAAATTCATTACATTTCTGGGTGGGGATGTGTGGGCCCAGATAAACAAGTTTGAATGCGACCACCACAACAAACTTATCTGTTCACAGGGAGACTTCTTGAGCTGGTCGTCCATCAAAGTAAACAAGCAGAGGTGTCCAGTGTGTTGAACAGCACTGAGTGCAGCGGGTCGGATGACCGCTCCAACATGGTGACCCCACGGCTCATCAGTGCCAATAGACAGCAGCGGTCGATGCAGCGTCTCCTCTTTATGTCTATGTTCAACTCATACTACTAATAGATCACACCTGTGTTAAAGGAATTGTCACTTATAAAAAGAGAGCTGCACCAGACATAAAAATCAGTCCGGTGTTAGCAGAGATATTCCATGGAACATCCCTGCATCACCTGCAAATCATTTATGAACATTATGGATAATAAGATTGCAGCAATGCATTCAGGATTTGACACACATTAGTGGAAATACCCTGAATTTGTTCCCCGTCCGCGGTATTGCTGTCACAAATATTGGCATCATGCTTCTTGTGTGAGTGGTCTCAGATCACTTAAGTCTACAATCTCACTGTTACGTTTACTGGAACAAGAACCTTATTTAACAGTGTGGTGACACATCACCTCTTCAACTACGATTCAACTTGGAACCTGATATATTAGCATCACTTTTGGAAAATGACCATTCAGTAGTGTGGACAGTTTAAACTCAGCGCTCACAACCATACTTGTCACCATTGCTCCACCTGTATTAAAACCACCCCCCACCCAAAGCACAAATGCCTTGGTTCAATGATTACCTATGTGGCCTCAAGCATAAAGCCAGAGGAGTAGAACAAAAAATGGAGTTCAAAACTAGAAGTATTCCACCTCATGTGGTACAATGCTATTCGAGACTATAAGCATGTACAACTGGCTACAAAGCGTGGCTATTATTTTGATGTGATCAGAAAAAAAGAACAACAAAAAAAATATAATTCAAAGTTCCTCTTCAACACAGTGGCAACACCTATTCATGGACAACCACCTGTAAGTTACTTTCCTTCTACAGCCCAAGATTTTTTACATGACCTCGAGAAGAAAATAAATGACATTTGGTTCAATATACAGAAGAGAACACTGTTGGTTACTTTCAACTTTCCGTGCATGCACACAGACCAGTAGGCAGAAAACACCAGACTCGATAGACAGGCGGCCAAGTCCACGAGGAATTGTTTTCATTTGCACCTCAGACTACATTTATACGAGCAAAGCACCATGTCACTTGCTCATGGTACACTCTGGCCCAAACAGAAGCACCAAATTCTTAATCCACAGTGAAACAGGAAATGTCAAACACGTCATGGATTGACAGATGAGATCCTATGGAATCTCGCAGGAACTCAGTGGCAAGCTAACACTCAAACAGGCAGTGCAAATTTTCAGGCACAGTGAAACTAAAAATGTCAAACACTTCCTGGATTGACAGATGAGATCCTATGGAATGTTGGGGGAACTTAGTGGAAAATTCACACTGAAACAAAAAATATCAAATGTTGAACACTTCCTGGCATGGGTGGAGCTAGAGTGGAGGCCAGTGTTGCACTGGACTCCCCTGAAATCTGACTGGACACAGCTGATTGACATGTCACAGCACCACACGTCTGGTTGAAAAGAGCTCCGTTTTGAAATGAGTGAGTCACATTGACCGCTGGGTTCCTCCTGTCCAGTAGTTGGTGCTGTGTACCACAAAAAAGTGCTAATCCATCTTGGCAGAAAAAGAAAAATGTTTGCCTCAGATTTGAACTCAACACATCATTTCAACCATGGATGGACTTCTAATCACACCAAACTTATATTGGTGAGCAAGGTTGGGTAGGATTACTTTGAAAGAATACATGTGGATTACATGTATGTATGTACATACATTTGGATTACTTGTAATCTGATTACTTTTGGATTACATTTCAAAGTAATCCTACCCAACCTTGTTGGTGAGTAAACGACCATATTTTATGCCAGAAATAAGGTGCAGGTTGTTAAATCAAATCAATTTTATTTATATAGCGCTAAATCACAACAGACAGTTGCCCCAAGGCGCTTTATATTGTAAGGCAAGGCCATACAATAATTACGGAAAAACCACAATGGTCAAAACGACCCCCTGTGAGCAAGCACTTGGCAACAGTGGGAAGGAAAAACTCCTTTTTAACAGGAAGAAACCTCCAGCAGAACCAGGCTCAGGGAGGGGCATTCTTCTGCTGGGACTGGTTGGGGCTGAGGGAGAGAATCAGGAAAAAGACATGCTGTGGAAGAGAGCATAGATCAATCACTAATGATTAAATGCATACAGAGCAAAAATATGCATACAGAGCAAAAAGAGAAAGAAACATTGTGCATGTGGGGTTCATGGGAACCCCCCAGCAGTCTATGTCTATAGCAGCATAACTAAGGGATGGTTCAGGGTCACCTGATCCAGCCCTAACTATAAGCTTTAGCAAAAAGGAAAGTTTTAAGCCTAATCTTAAAAGTAGAGAGGGTGTCTGTCTCCCTGATCTGAATTGGGAGCTGGTTCCACAGGAGAGGAGCCTGAAAGCTGAAGGCTCTGCCTCCCATTCTACTCTTACAAACCCTAGGAACTACAAGTAAGCCTGCAGTCTGAGAGCGAAGCACTCTATTGGGGTGATATGGTACTATGAGGTCCCTAAGATAAGATGGGATCTGATTATTCAAAACCTTATAAGTAAGAAGAAGAATTTTAAATTCTATTCTAGAATGAACAGGAAGCCAATGTGCCAATATGCGCTTTGAATGACATATCCTGATCAAAAATGACTCCAAGATTTCTCACAGTATTACTAGAGGTCAGGGTAATGCCATCCACAGTAAGGATCTGGTTAGACACCATGTTTCTAAGATTTGTGGGGCCAAGTACAATAACTTCAGTTTTATCTGAATTTAGAAGCAGGAAATTAGAGGTCATCCATGTCTTTATGTCTGTAAGACATTCCTGCAGTTTAACTAATTGGTGTGTGTCCTCTGGCTTCATGGATAGATAAAGCTGGGTATCATCTGCATAACAATGAAAATTTAAGCAATGCTTTCTAATAATACTGCCTAAGGGAAGCATGTATAAAGTGAATAAAATTGGTCCTAGCACAGAACCTTGTGGAACTCCATAATTAACCTTAGTCTGTGAAGAAGATTCCCCATTTACATGAACAAATTGTAATCTATTAGACAAATATGATTCAAACCACCGCAGCGCAGTGCCTTTAATACCTATGGCATGCTCTAATCTCTGTAATAAAATTTTATGGTCAATAGTATCAAAAGCAGCACTGAGGTCTAATAGAACAAGCACAGAGATGAGTCCACTCTCTGAGGCCATAAGAAGATCATTTGTAACCTTCACTAATGCTGTTTCTGTACTATGATGAATTCTAAAACCTGACTGAAACTCTTCAAATAGATCATTCCTCTGCAGATGATCAGTTAGCTGTTTTACAACTACCCTTTCAAGAATTTTTGAGAGAAAAGGAAGGTTGGAGATTGGCCTATAATTAGCTAAGATAGCTGGGTCAAGTGATGGCTTTTTAAGTAATGGTTTAATTACTGCCACCTTAAAAGCCTGTGGTACATAGCCAACTAACAAAGATAGATTGATCATATTTAAGATCGAAGCATTAAATAATGGTAGGGCTTCCTTGAGCAGCCTGGTAGGAATGGGGTCTAATAAACATGTTGATGGTTTGGATGAAGTAACTAATGAAAATAACTCAGACAGAACAATCGGAGAGAAAGAGTCTAACCAAATACCGGCATCACTGAAAGCAGCCAAAGATAACGATACGTCTTTGGGATGGTTATGAGTAATTTTTTCTCTAATAGTTAAAATTTTGTTAGCAAAGAAAGTCATGAAGTCATTACTAGTTAAAGTTAATGGAATACTCAGCTCAATAGAGCTCTGACTTTTTGTCAGCCTGGCTACAGTGCTGAAAAGAAACCTGGGGTTGTTCTTATTTTCTTCAATTAGTGATGAGTAGAAAGATGTCCTAGCTTTACGGAGGGCTTTTTTTATAGAGCAACAGACTCTTTTTCCAGGCTAAGTGAAGATCTTCTAAATTAGTGAGACGCCATTTCCTCTCCAACTTACGGGTTATCTGCTTTAAGCTACGAGTTTGTGAGTTATACCACGGAGTCAGGCACTTCTGATTTAAAGCTCTCTTTTTTAGAGGAGCTACAGCATCCAAAGTTGTCTTCAATGAGGATGTAAAACTATTGATGAGATACTCTATCTCACTTACAGAGTTTAGGTAGCTACTCTGCACTGTGTTGGTATATGGCATTAGAGAACATAAAGAAGGAATCATATCCTTAAACCTAGTTTAAAAATACAGTAGTTGCAGTTGGTCTGATCAGTGAGGTTTAGTGCCGTGTGCAGGAGGACCTGGTTTAGCACAGCTACAGCAGCACTCCACTATAAGGCTGGATGGAGAACACAGATGTTATACTGCACATAAATGGGTTCAGGACAAGAAATATATGAATATGAATTATTGATTGAATTAACAGCAAAGCATAGAAAGAACAGACAAGATCTAATGAAGTCCTTAAAAGTAAGAAAAATAAAAGTATGACTTAAAAGTCAGAATTAATACCAAAACACCAGTAACACAAGTAAGACACCTCCACAGTCTAATACACATATTCAATTTACCCTGAGCTTCAGTTCCATCCTTTGCTATTCTCAATGTCCATATCTACTATCACATAAGCTCTATAGAGCGCACAAACTTCACCTGAAGCTTTTGTTGCTTTTGAAAAAAATGCTCTGATATCCATCACTGCACTGCAGGCTTGGTTTGCCACTTACTGCCAACAAATAAAATACAAAATGAGTTTTATGATTTATGCCTTTTTAGCAGGAATTTAAATTATTCACTTATTATTATGCTCTGCATTAAACTTTGTGGTAAAGTTTACTGTCTTAATTCTTAAATGCTTAGTCAAGGACCTTAACTAAGCATTTAAGGTCAGATCTGTGTACATGGTATTTGATGTAGGAGAGGGATTTGTTCATGGAAGCTACACAGATTGAAGGTCGAGCACCATTTAATAGCTGACAAGAGGATTTACTTGAAAAAAAAAAAGACAACACCAAATCAATCTTACATTTGACCACGCACAGCGCACACTAAATTGTAGAGCAATGTACTGTGTTTACTGATAGGTAGCTAGGTGATTAAAATAAGAACTATTCAGAAAGTTGCACTTGCTCTTCACATTCAGAGACAAACTGTGAATAAATACCTCGCAAAAATCACTTGACAGCGCGGCTGCGCGAGGTTACCACCAGCGCTCACAGGACAGCGCCTCTGCTAAATGAGCAAAAATGTACAATGGGACTAACGTTTCGATGTGAAAGTCACATCTTCCTCAGAGTCCTGCAAAGACAGAGATGGTTCAGCTTAAATATTAATAAGAAGCAGGTGTCCTAATGCTTCCAAAGGGGCATGACCATCTGTCAAACACAACACTCACTCAATTAGTAATCAATTCATGATTAGAAACACTCTGTCCCAAAAACACACAAGCTAAAACCAGACTAAAAAAACAATTCTTAGAGAAAGCAAGTAGATTTTAGATTTTCATTCAGACCAAAAGGTTCCAAGGTGCCTAAAGTGCAAATCCAAAATGCTTCTCTGCATGAGTTTTTAATAATATCACCACCTCTGGGTGGAGCTATGATTCTCTCAATCCTCTTTGCAGCTGCCAACGAAAGAGCGGCAGCTGCCGGAACACACGCAGATGACACAGAAAGTGCTGAGACAAGATGCTGCTGCCGCAAACTGCACCTCTGCCCTTGCTGCAGTCCTTTTGATCGGCGCATTTTGCCAATCACTGATCAAACCGATCAAGGCGTGATCGGCCGATAATGATCGGTGGCCGATCGATCGGTGCACCTCTATTGAGAACGTTGTTGTATTTTTCAGTATATTGTTGTTTTTTTTTCACTAGGTCGTGACTGATTTCAGCAGGTGGAATGCCAAACTTTGTTTTGAAACTTTTTGGTAATTTACAGTTTTAGCTGCAGCCACATTCAGAATATCAATATTGTCCAAATATTAGTTTTATAAATGATAAACCTGGTGCACCACGTCACCACAACGCGGCTCTTCTGATCATCACCTGAAAACTCCTCCCTTTAAGGCGGAGCTTCCAGACCACCAGCACACTGTCAGTCTGATGTTCTGGTCCATGCTCTAATGTGCACCTATTAGTTTTCTCCCCACAGCCTCAATATTGAATTTAAAGAACTAATACTAAACCAGTATTTCTGTTGCCAAAGAAAGCTATAAGAATGATCAGTAATAAACCATATCGTGAGCCAATGAATCCGTTATTTGCTTGGTTACAAATTTTAAAATTCTGGGACTTGGTTGATTATATCACAATACAAATTATGTACAAAGTTAAAAACTTTTGCCTCAACATGTCCAGGATCTGTTTAAAATGAGGGACTCCAGCTACAGTTTGAGAGGAATATTATTATTTGAGAAATTAAAGATCTTGTACTACTGTAAAAAGTCACTGTTTCCATCAAAGGTGTAAATATTTGGAAAAATTGTCCTGATAATATTAAATTACTTGGTACCTTAGTCGGCTTTAAAGGCTCTTTAAAAGAATATATTTTTGCCAGTTTTGTCATTGTTTGTTATTGTGCACTATTGCTTGTGTAACAGTGTGATTGAGCTTAATTATCTTCAGCTGGTTGTTGGATTTCAGCCCATCAGTGCAGGAGGGTGTTCTCATAAAAGGGGCAGAGAGCTCTTCTTTCTCTCTTGTGGAGGTTTGCTGCAGGTGTCTGTTTGATGGTTCCACTTCTGTGTTCCTGTGAAGGCAGGTAGGTGCGGCCACGGCTGTGTGTGTGTTGAAGTGTGTACTGTTAACGTGCTTATGTGAATGGTTTTGTTCATAGAGATCTCCGTGGGAGTCATCGCTGGTTATGTACTGCACGGGGGGTGCCGGGTGGTTGCTGGCTGTTGGATGCTCCAGTGCTGTGTTGGCTGGAACCATCTGGCTTTCACCTTTGGACTCATCTACCACCAGAAAACCCAGAGAATGTTCCTTTAAGCAGGTCATATGTGCTGCCCATATTAGTGCTAATAATATTTAACCTTATTCCACATTGTCCACATTTAATCTGTAACAGTCATTTAATTGTGATGAAAATAGAAACACATTAAAATATAAAATGTTAATTTATGTATTAATTTCAGATCTGAGCTGCTGTGAGAAAATATATTCATAAAAACTGTTGGACTGCCTTTAATTTTTTTATTTCCTTTTTAAACATTATTCAAGAATGCTGCTCTAACAGGAGTGATTTTATTTTGTTTTTTTGGACACAGACAAACACCAAAAATCTTCCCTCTGTCTTCAACACACTCTCCATCCTCACTATTCAAAGGACCACACACACTCTATGACATCATAGAAGAAGCCTTTATGAAGAGGATTGTTAATTATGACAGTGATGTAGAAGTGGCATCTTTTTGTGTGTGGTCATGTTTCTGCCCCCTTTAGTCCTGTGATGAGCCTGACTGTGTCGACTGCTCTGATCCTGCTGTCCCATGTTTTCCAAATGCACCTTGACACCTCCTGAATGTGGGTCGATTTTTCATTTGGCCTCATTTGTAGTATGTGTGATGGGGGTCTATCTGAAGGGTTTTTGTTGTCCATAATTACATCCACACTTGTTGAGGTGGACCTGGACATGGTCCTGTGTCCCGGTGATAGGGTTTAGTCCAGAGGCAGAGCTGCTGCAGCCGGTTCTTCTTGAAGACTTTGTGGTATTGAAGGGCTCCAGCCAGTTCTTCTGCTGGTCCAGATGATCCATTGTGTTTTTGAGTCAATCTGATTTGATAAGTCAGCACTATGCAGCAGCTCTTTGGGAGCTTCATCTAGTGACTCCAGGCCAGGGACGGATCTACATTCAGGTTGGGGGGTGGGGGTGGTTCTGAACCCCCTAAACCCCCTCTAGACCCACGATGCAGGTGGGTCTGCTGCCATTCACAAATAGAATTCTGGATTGTGTCTCTCTCACGTGGAGGAACTGGATCAAACATAAATAATAATATTATAAATAAATAATAATAAATGTAAATATTCAGGGGTCAATCTGATGTCATTAGAATCCAGATTAACCGTTTACACTCATTTGGATTCTGGAAGAACATTTTGTTGTTCCAGCAATTTATTTATTTTATTTTGGTGAAATGCTCAAAGGCAGCAGATTTTATAAATTATGTTTGTGCAAAATGAACCACAATTTTTTTTTTTGCTCTTTTTAAATTCAGTCATCCGTGGGGAGCTCAGAATAGAGTCACTGCTCCTTCGTGGTGAAATGAGCCAGCTGAGGTGGTTCAGGCATCTGGTAAGGATGCATCCTGGGCGCCTCCCAAGGGAGGTGTTCCAGGCACATCCATCTGGGAGGAGACTTTGGGGAAGACCCAGGACTAGGTGGAGAGATTATATCTCCACACTGGTCTGGGATGCCTTGGAATCCTCCAGTCAGAGGTGGTCAAGGTGGCACAGGAAAGGGAAGTCTGGGGTCCCCTGCTGGAGCTGTTGCCCCCGTGACCCGAACCCAGAAAAGCGGTTGAAGATGAGTGATGAACGAAATGTTTTAAATTAATTTATATAATTATAAGTGATCCAGAATTAACCTAATCCCAGATGTTTAAACAAATTTCAGTGTGTCCAGGTGGAAGATCTCATATTTGTCTTGTTGAGTATTTCAAAGGGCGTCCCTCAGGGCTGTTTTAGACCCATAAATTGTTAGTTTGTATAAACAGACTTGCTGTAGGAGCATCACATGTAAATCACAGCTTTTATGCAGATGACACTGTAATTTAACACTCACAAAGATTTAACGTGACTCCAAGTCATTTATTAAAACATAATTACTTTCAAACTCTTACAATTCCAGTTAAGTTTTCCAACAGAGGTTTTTTTTTTTTCATTATTTCCCACAATAAAGCTGCTGTTTGTCTTCTTGGCCACTAGGTGTCACTAGAGCTTTGCAGAAGACCAGTTTGTCTTCACTGCTGTCCATTATTTTGGTCTCAGTTACATGATGTTTGATTCATTTATTTCTTAAAAACAAAACAAGGCCTGAAGTTGTTTCTGCTGTGTCAAATGTTGGTATTTAAAACTCATATGAAGAAAAGATCAACAGATATGAACAAATGGAAAATCGATGACATGAAAAAAAAAATTACATGACAGTTTGAAGCTGAAAATATGTTAATGACTTTGTTTTTGGATGTTTCACTTTCACACTTTCCTTGAAACGTCAACAAACCTGTGGACAAAAGACAACAGCCTTCAGAGGCTTGATGTTCGGCAAGACGTTAGCTGGCTGTCAGAGGACAGACAACAAGTGGACTGAGGACACTGTGGACTGAAGCCGCTGCAGACGCGTCTCCACGGACGGTGACGTCTGCAGATGACTGATCTGTAGGACACGATATCCTTCCTCAACAATCACCAGCCAGGACAAAGACAGCATCAGGGTGGGCAGTCTCATGTCTGCTGAGGACGTCCTGCAGTGTCCCCGGTGCAGTCACAAGATCCATCCACAGACAGCAGACACACGGCACTGATCTGTCCTGGTAGGTCAAACAGTCAGCACGTCCCAATCAACAGTTTGATGTCAGAACAGTGTTTTTCGACGACCTGAACGTCCAAAACACCATCTGTTGTCCACATCCATGCAGACACCTCCTCCTCTGTGTGTCCCGGAGGTGGGCTTGCGGTCGCCACGGTGCACTGAGTGTGTGCAGCTGCAGAGCCGAATCCAGCGGACTGTCCCAGGACCAGGTTTAAGACAAAATAAAAGGACAGCTGATCTGGTGGTTAGTCTGGTTCTCAGCTCATCATCTGGTTTTCAAGAGACTGAACATCAGCTAGTAACAGACTAGACAGCTGAGGTCTGGTAGGGCTAGGCTTTAGCCTACGAGCAGACATCAGCTTGTAACTATTGTGTAAATAGACTTTTGAATGAAACCTGAAGTAGCAGCTGAAATGTTGACAGCAGTGTGTCGACTGGATCAGAGGACAGAAATTTACTGGAAATATTTTTGCTGGAAGTTGAGATTCTCCTCCAAAAATTCAATGACTGTTTAAAATTCCTTGAATGTCATCTTGTTGTGATTTTTCTCTCTCTCATGCAATTTGGGAACTTGTACAGCTGCGGGTGAATTTCATGGTTTTTCATGACCAAAAGTTGTCATTCAAAATTCAACAGGGAAGAACAGAACTTCAAACAAAACCAAATTCACCAGTTTGGTGAATTTAATTGTTTTCCAAACACACAATATTTGTTTTCAACAAAAATCATAATTTTGTGAAGAAGAACAGAACAGTGTTTAAATAAATCAACCTAATATGAATCAAAATGAAAACTTTTGCATGAATTTCACCTTAATGAAATCCATTTTTTACAAAAATTTATTATTTCATATATCCACAAGGATGAATTATGAACAGTGTTTAGAAGAATCAAACAAAACCACCAGAATTAAAAATATATCAGAAACTGAAAGAGGAAAAAACTGTTTTGGTAAATATCACTATTTTCACCATAAAAAATTTCTACAATTTCCAAAACAATTCAAAAGTTCAATATTGTGTGAGGAAGGATTGTAAATCAGTGTTTAGATGAAACAAACAAAAACAATCATCAAAATCCATCAAGAACTGAAGGAAAATATTTGGGTGAATTTCAGTTTTCACCCTAAAAAGTTCTTATTTTCCCTAAAACTTACAATTCCAACATTAAGACATTATTACACTCAGAGAAACAGATATGGTGTCAGATCGATGCCAAAACCACTGTCATGTTAAAAAAAAAAATGCATGCAGGCGTATTATATTATTTCATACATGTAGATATTAACTGCGCGCCCAAAGATGTCATGCCAAAAACAGAAAGTATCCCAATGTATCTTCAATGTAGCTCCCTTCATCTAACTGTATATTCTCTGTTTTTGTCTTTTTACCTTTTTTGATTGTGTATTTTGAGCATTTATCCAGTCCAAATTCAATACCAATGTCTTTGGAGAACTTATGGACAGTTTCCATGAGCTGAGTGAGTGCTTTTTTTGTGTTGGCAGAGATTTACAAATCATCCATGAACAGGATCTTGCTGAGCGGGTCTATGATTAAACAGAATAAAAGTGGTGAGAGTCTGTCTCCCTGAAATATTCCTCTCTGAACTCGTATGTCTGGGATTGTTATTTGTCTCTCTGTGTGATTGAGGGTGATGGTCGTGTTCCACTTGTTCATTTGTGCTCTCAGGAAAGATCTTATTTCCTCATTGATGTTGTATAGTTCTAAGCACCTCATGATCCAGGAGTGTGGTACACTGTCAAATGCCTTTTTGTAATCAATCCAAGCCATGCTGAGGTTCCTCCTCCTTTTTTGCAGTCCTCCAGGATAGATTTGTCTGTCAGTAACTGGTCTTTAGCTCCTAATCTTCTTCTGGAACAACCTTTCTGTTCATTTTCCAGGTAGCCACCAGTGTCCAGATGTTCATAAATGTCATCAGTTATGATTCCTGTCAGCCATTTGTATGTTGTTGTTAGGCAGCAGATGGGTCTGTACTTGTTGGGAAGCTGTGTTTCCTTGGTCTTTGGTAGTAGGTTTGTGTTCCCTGTCGTTATCCAGTCTGGTGTGTCCTCTTCTCTGTTCAATATTTTTGTGAAGGTCACAGCATAATGTTGGTGTAATGCTGTCAGTCTTTTCAGCCAAAAATTTGGGATTTTGTCGATGCCAGGTGCCTTGAAGTTACTGTATTCACTCATTTTCTTTCTGATCATTGATTACAATTGCTGGCATTTGTTGTTTGTCTTTTTCTGTTTTATTTTTTCAATCCACTCAGCCTCTTGGTGTTGTTTTGGGTCTTCAAAGAGTGGCCTCCAGAATTTTTCAATTTATTCTCTCTCAGGTGGTTGTTGTACTTCTATTGTGTCGTTTGCTAACTTCCTGTACACTAGTCTGGGCTTCTTTTTTTTTTGCACATTGCTTGTTTATCTGTTTTACTTGTATTTTCTTGTCTTTGTTCCTAATCTGTGCCACAAAATCTTTCACTAAGGCTTGATGTTCAGCCTCCCACCCAGCTGTTTATCTTCAACATTGTATTTTCTTTTAATGCAATTTACTTTTTTAAGGAGATTCCTTTTATGGTTTTAACCTCCCAAAAATGTTGCCATTTGGGAGATCTCTGCTCTTAGGCGGCTGATTTTTTTGTTGTAATTTCTTTTTCCATTATGGCATGGTATTCTTTTTCTTAATTGTGGTTCCTTTTCTCTCCAAATCTTGTGGGACTAATTTACATTGTATGTACCATGCTGCTCCATAATTTACACAGTTTAAATCTGTCAATGTGGTTCCTTCTGGGACCAGTTTAGTCAATCCCAGGTTAACTTTTTGCAGGATAGTTTTGAATTTTTTTTTTTTTTATTCTCCTTTATTTTAGTGTTTTGGATACTCTTTCATGTCCATTTTTCTTGTTTCTTCAATCTTATTTGCTAATTCCTCTTCTAGTTCCTGCTGTTCTGCATCTGGGTGCACCTGTATATTGTTTTGTAGATGAGCTGGTGAATGGCTCATTTTTTGGGAGGGCAGTGAATGACTATGAATTATGTGTTTGTTCAGAGTGCCTTTCTGTTTGTCTTTTACTCTGATCAGAACAGCTAAATGGTGTCTGGCATGAATTCTCATGTGTCTCTTCAGGGTGCCCTTTTCGCCAAATCTTTTACCACACTCAGAACAGACAAATGCTTTTTGTCCTGTATGAATTATCATGTGTGTTTTCAGAGTGCCCTTTCGTCCAAACCTTTGACCACACTCAGAACAGACAAATGCTTTTTGCCCTGTATGAATTATCATGTGTGTTTTCAGGGTGCCCTTTTCTCCAAATCTTTTACCACACTCAGAACACACAAATGCTTTTTGTCCTGTATGAGTTATCATGTGTCTGTTCAGGATGCCATTTTCTCCAAATCTTTTACCACACTCAGAACAGACAAATGCTTTTTGCCCTGTATGAATTATCATGTGTCTTTTCAGGTTGCCCTTTTCTCCAAATCTTTTACCACACTCAGAACAGACAAATGCTTTTTGTCCTGTATGAATTATCATGTGTATTTTCAGGTGGCCCTTTTGTCCAAACCTTTGACCACACTGAGAACAGACAAATGCTTTTTGCCCTGTATGAATTATCATGTGTGTTTTCAGGGCGCTCTTGTGTCCAAATCTTTTACCACACTCAGAACATACAAATGCTTTTTTCCCTGTATGAATTATCATGTGTCTCTTCAGGATGCCCTTTTCTCCAAATCTTTTACCACACTCAGAACAGACAAATGCTTTTTGTCCTGTATGAATTATCATGTGTGTTTTCAGGGCGCTCTTTTGTCCAAATCTTTTACCACACTCAGAACAGACAAATGCTTTTTGTCCTGTATGAATTATCATGTGTCTGTTTAGGTTGCCCTTTTCTCCAAATCTTTTACCACACTCAGAACAGACAAATGCTTTCTGCCCTGTATGAATTATCATGTGTGTTTTCAGGGCGCTCTTTTGTCCAAATCTTTGACTACACTCAGAACAGTCAAATGTTTTTTGTCCTGTCTGAATTCTAATGTCTTTGTTCAGAGTGCCCTTTTGTTTCTGTCTTTTACTCTGATCAGAACAGCTGAATGGTTTTCCACTTGCTTTCCTCTCCTTTTGTTGCTCTGAGATGTTCATGTGACCAGATGCTTTTCCATATTTACAGCGTTTAAATTGTTTCTCATCAGTGTTCCCTGAACGAACAATATTGGTATTTTTCCAACAATTAAAACTTGACTGAAGTTCTCTGGTCTGTTTCCAGTCATCACTGTCATCAGTCTCAGTTCCAGAACTGTCTGAACTCCTGCCACTGGTATCTGGTTGTAAATGACTGTTTGGACCTGAGTTGGTGGCTGGTTGTGGTCCTCCATCGTCCTCTCCATCATCTTCTGCTATCAGTGTTCTGTGTACAGATGAGCTGCTGGCTACAGGCTCAGCCTCTGTGCTCTCATCACTTCGGCTTTGATGAAGCTGTGATGACTCTGGTTTTTCATTATCATTTTCACTCTTCACAGGGACGGCAGTGAAACCAAATTTGGTGAGATCTGCCTCCTCCAGCTGCTGAAGCTGCTCTCCCTGCTGACTTATCCACAGCTTCTCTTCTTCTTTAATGTCCTCCTGGTCAACACTCAGATTCCATTCCTGGTGTTCTGGGAGAGTTTCTTCTTTAATCACCAACAACGGCTGCATGTCTGCAAAGAAACAATACAATTAATTTAACAATAAATGTTAGAACAACAGTCACTAAAATAAAGTATCAGTGGTGAGTTTGACCTGATGACAGTAAGTTATTGCACTGAGGGAACTGATAAAGTAGAAATGTACATCAGCATTTGTTTTAAATTTCACAAATTGTAATTCACGTCCTTGTTTTCCACAACTGATTATTGCAGTGTTTTATTTTCTGGATTGCTATAAAATAGTGTAGGATGTCTACAGATGGTACAGAATTACTGTTGCTCGAGTTTTGATGAAAACCAGGAGGTTTGATCACAGACATTCTGGCTTCCCTTCACTGACTCGAGGACTAGATTTCAAGATTTTGTTAGACATTTCAGGCTCTAAACAGTCAAGAACTCAACTATCTTGCTGAACTTGTTCAGCCTTATGTGCCTCCTTGTGCCCTGTGGTCCTTGGATGCAGACTTGCTCTGTGTCTCAAGGGTTAAAAAGAAGTCAGCAGGCTTCAGAGCCTTTTTTTGCCGTGGTCGGATCTTGTGGAACAGGCTGCCTGTTGGCATTTGAAATTTGACTAAGACTATTTTTAAAAAATATTTTCTGTAATTAGTTCTAAGGTTTTTCATCTTTTATTTTTTCTTGTATTTAATTGTTTTCTTTTTTGTTTTTATTTTGGGATATGGGGATCTTTGTTTCATGTTCGTCTGCAACTATATTCAGCACTTTGTTGAGTTTTTCCTTCATTGAAAATGTTTTACAAATGTATTATTATTATTTAGGGCAGCACGGTGGATTAGTGGGTCACACTGTTGCCTCACAGCAAGAAAGTCATGGGATCGATTCCCACCTGTGGCCTTTTTGTGTGGAGTTTGCATGTTCTCCCTGTGTTTGTGTGGGTTCTCTCTGAGTGCTGCATCTTCCTTCCACATCCAAAGACCTACATGTTTGGTTTACTGAAAACTGTAAATTGACCCCTGGGGGTGTGGGTGTGGTGTGTGTGTGTGTGTGTGTGTGTGTGTGTGTGTGTGTGTGTGTGTGTGTGTGTGTGTGTGTGTGTGTGTGTGTGTGTGTGTGTGTGTGTGTGTGTGTGTGTGTGTGTGTGTGTGTGTGTTCGTTCGTTCGTTCGTTCGTTCGTTCGTTCGTTCGTTCTGTCCAGGGTGTACCCGCCTCACGCTCCATGACAGCTGGAATGGGCTCCGACCCCTGATGACCCTTAACTGGAGTAAGCGGGTACAGAAGATGGATGATTATTACTAAATACATGGCACTCGAACAAGATGTCAGAAGTCACCAAATGGATGGATGAGATTTATTGTCATTGTCATTATAAGTGCAACAACAACAAAATTACATCCACACTCACATTTCCACAGGATACAGCAATTTAGCCACAATTATTACTTGTTTACCGTAATAATGGCATACATTCAGAATGAAGACAACACATATACATTTGACATTGTTTATGTTCACTAAACTTGAAACAGCCCATTTTCCAAATTGAGTGGCCCCGGAGGGCAAAAGGGAGTTGGGGGGTATGTGATGGGGGAGAGGAGGGGGGTGGGGATAGGGGATGGAGCATGCTTCAGTCCTGTGAGACAGTTTATTGTCTGTGAGTTGAGATAAGAAAACAGCCAAATGTTCACCAAGGCCAAAGACATTCCTCTGGAGGAACACAGCAAGGGCAATTTGTCCTTCAGGCTGATATGCCTGCTGTGTTGTGGTTTGAGCAGTGAAAAACACTTTTTACAGCTTCACTGAACAACCGAATCCCAATTATGAATTAAGAATATTCCCAATTTTGAATCAATAATATTCCCCAGCCTCCGAAATCTTCATCTTCACCTGCAAAGCACACATCTGCTTCAAGATGTCATCCAATTTGCGTCCGAGTTCAAGAGTCATCGCAGTCTGAGAATGCATTGCTTTGCCCAGCTCATTAATCATGACGGACAAGCGAGGGGCTGTGGTTCTTGATGCCGCCGTCTTGCCAATTTTCCAGTAGATCAGGGCAGCAGATAAGCCAGAAAGTGCCAGCCCTGCTACCATAAGACCAAATACGAATAAATCCTCGACGTCCTTCACAGAAAAAGGTGCAAAGCATGCCAAACGCCACGACCCCCAAGAGTCGAGAACATAGCCCGCAGGATACGTTCCATCTGGGCAGGTAGAATCCCCTGGTCCTGACCTTCTTATAGAAAAGATGGTGTCAATAGCATTCAGAGACCAGCTGATCAATTCCATGGTTAGAACAGAATAGAATAGAATAATTCTTTATTGTCCACCGATGTGGAAAATTGTCTTTGGCTCACCAGCACAAAAAAGACAAAAAAAAAAACCAGTCATAAAACATTCATACAAACACACAAATAAAACAAAAATAAGATACATAAAATACATGGAAGTAAAAGAAGAAATAGAATAAGACCTAGTAAGATAAATAAAACGTACAGTAAGATCTAATAAAATCAAATAAAACAGAAGTAAAGCAGTTCAGGTTTAATTTGTGGAGTGGTCACTTTTTTAAGTTCATTATGGTGACGGCATTTGGTATAAAAGATTTTTTGAAAGAACCTTTGGCCAGAGGAGCTCTGTAGCGCCTCCCAGACTTCAAGAGCTCAAACTGACAGGACAGAGGATGAGAGCTGTCTGCCAGGACTCTCTCAGCTTTCCTCCTCATCCTGTCAGTGTAAATGTGGGCCAGAGTCTTCTGGGGTTTTCCCACAATTTTCCCCACCATTTTTACAATTCTATTTAATTTGTCCTTACTTTTACAACTCAAGTGACCAAACACAAAGATGAAATGTTAAAATACTCTCAATATGTGCAGAATACACAAGCTCTAAAATCTGCAGATTAACACCAAGACAACTCAATCTTCTGAGAAGACTGAGTCGCTGTGAGCATTTCTTAAAGATAAAATCAGTGTTTTCAAAGAAGCTCAAGTGACTATCAAGAACTGTACCAAGATATTTAAAAGTTTCAACCGTTTCAACAAGCTGGCCATCGAGTGAAACTGGCTGCACTGTCAGTTCTTGCTTTGTGTGAAAAAACAAGCTCCTTTGTCTTAGACACATTGATTTCCAGCTGGCTGTCGAGACACCAAGCTTCAAGAGCCTTAATGTGAGCGAGATAGGAGGCTTCACCAGAGGAGTCACACTTCTGTAGCAGGCCGACTAGGGCCATGTCATCCGCGTATTTAATCAGTTTAAAGTTTGTGTCATTAACTGCAAATTCGTTTGTAAAAAGAGAGAAGCGCAGAGGTGAAAGAACGCTACCCTGTGGGCAGCCAGTGCTTATGATGAGCTCTCCTGACAGAATGTTGTTAGGACAAACTCTTTGAGGGTGACAAGACAGAAAGTCTCTGATCCAGAGCATCAGGCCCTTTTCAACATTTAAATCAGCCAGCCTTTTCAGAACAATATGTAATTTCATAGAATTAAAAGCTGCACTGAAGTCTACAAACAAAACCCGAGTGTATCATGTCCAGCAAGATCAATCCGGCATCATCAGTACCTCTGTCCCTCTTATAGGCAAACTGCAGAGGGTCTAGTTCACTGACCACTGTGGTGGTCAGGACGTCAACTAAAACTCTCTCCATAGTTTTACATAATATGGAGGTTATCTTCAGGTTTGCTTGCCCCTGGCTTTTTTGGTATAGGCCTTATTATGGAGAATTTCCAAGATTTGGGCACTCCTGTGACAAGAAGGGAATTAAACAATCTGGAAAGGACTCCTTTTAATTGAGGAGCACAGTCTTTGAGTAGACGGGCTTTCAGGCCATCTGGGCCAGTGGCTTTGTTTGGCTTCAGTTTAGAAAGACTTTTAGCCACGTCATCCTCAGTGATGGCTGTGGGGGCTCCTGCTGGAAGATTTTTACAGATCTCATCACATTCCTGTTTATCATCCACTTTATCAAATCTACAGAAGAAACGGTTTAACTCATCAACAAAACATTGATTAATGGTTGTAAGAGCATCACATTTCTTACTGGATTTGCCCATCAGTGTATTTAGACCTTCCCAGGCTTGTTTTATATTGCCACTGAAAAATTTACTTTCTACTTTATTCTTGTACTCAATTTTTGCCTTAAATATATTCCCTCTCAGCTGTCTCCTTTCTTCCTGCATTAATTGCACATTACCAGAGCAGAAGGCTGCCTTCTTTTCATTAAGACAGATTTTCAATTGTTTGGACACCCAGGGTTTGTTATTTGGGAATATTTTCACAGTTTTAGTCTCTGACACGTTATCCTCACAGAACTTAATATAAGATGTGATGGTGTCAGTGAGTTCGTCTCCATCCAGACAGGATTCAAAGAAAATGTCCCAGTTTGTTTCATCAAAACAGTCTCTGAGTTGCTCTTTGCTTTCCTCGGACCACACCTGTACCTGCTTATTAACTGTTTTAATTCTTTTGACCACAGCTTTGTATTTAGGCAAAAGATGAATCACATTGTGGTCAGATTTTCTAAGAGGCGGTCTGCATACCGCTTTATAAGCCTCTGGGATGTTGCCATAGCAACGGTCAAGCGTGCGATGCAGACGTGTGGGACAGTCTACATACTGCTGTAGAGTGGGCAGGTGGTCAGACAGACTGCAGGAGTTAAAGTCACCCAGAATGAAAACGGGCTGGTCAGCAGAGCGGGTGAGTGCATTATTACAGCTCTCTGCTCTTCTCTCTCCTGCTGCGTCGTCATCTGGACCGGACACGAATACGAGAATGACAGTGATCTGTCCGAACTCCCGCGGAAGATAAAAGGGTCTAAAAGATACAGTCAGTATCTCATAGTCAGGTGTGCATACTTGCTCTCGTATGCTGTATTGAGTGGCCCAGCTGTTATCCACAAACAAACACAGACCCCCTCCGATGGATTTGTGCGCAGTGCGCGCGTCCCTGTCCGCTCTGACAGCGGTGTAGCCTGACAGGCTCGGTGTATCGTGATGATCTTTAAGCCATGTTTCCGTCAAACACACAAGATTACTCTGTCTAAATTCACTGTCATGCTCGGCTCTCAGCACAAGTTCATCGAGTTTATTGCTTACCGAGCGGACGTTAGACAGAGTGATGACAGGCAGCGGGAATCTGCTGCGGCGTCTCCAGAGTCGGTGCCTCACGCCTCCCCTGAAGCCACGCTTTTTCCTCTTCCCCAGACATTTAAGAGGCCGTCGGATTTCCTGACAGTCCGCAGGTAGACAAACTGAAGGAACCCCACCAGGTGAGCGAAGTGACAAAAGATGCTCTCTGGTGTAAGTAAGGAAGCTTTGCCGGCTTGTGAGGCAGCTCCCGTGTGCAAACGCTGATAGGCAGAAAATGATCCACAGCAGTGCGATTTTCATTGCGACGATAAGGTGCAAAGTGCAGTGAAGTTCTGACAGGTCACATCCACATTAAACCAATGAACTGCTTAAAAAAATACGTTAAAACAAATTTAGTAACGCTAACAGACAAACAGTGAAACAAACAGTGAGCGCAGGGTCAGCAGCAGGCCACGCCCCCGGAAGTAAACAGCATAGTAGTGTTAATCCAATAGTAGTCCAACAGATCCAGTATACAATATAATTTGAGGAATTCACAGTATGGTGAAGTAGGGACTTGAAGATTAAAGCAGAGAGCAGAGAGATAAGGGAGAGTGGAGGAGATGCGACCGCCCTCATCAGAGTCCCAAGCTGTTATATATCAAATATGATATGAAAACATCTATAGTGACATTACGAAAACTAGAGTCCTCGCTCCCAATGCTGCCCACTAAACGCGAATGTCCCTTCATGGACAGAGACATGACGCCTCCTAACCGGGCAAAAATATTGACGAAGTTCCCAGATGTTAATCCATTTTTAATGGAGATTCACGACTGAACACACCCAGAAAAACGCTCACAAAATGTGTTAAAATGCCATTCTGACCTGGAGGTCGAGCCAGTAAAATTAATATTAAATCATGTCAGGAAAGTATTAAACTTACTCTGACATCCACACATTCCCAAATATTAGTGTTGAAAGTTACACAGATCTGATCTGTTCCAAGCTGCTGTGTCAGGCAACGCGCGGCTCCTAAAACCATTACGTTACATTTATATATCAGGTTCAGGTGACTTTATTTGTACCCGTAGCTAGATTTGACTTCCAGCAAACAGAAAAGGGCGTCCATGTTAGTCAGGCACAACAATAACAATGAAAACACTAACAAAGAACATATGCAAAACAAAAGTATAACACAAACACAGCCGGGCACTCACAAGCTCACTAAACCAATAAAAACAAGAATCAGTAGAAACCACTAAAAGACAGTGAGCATTAAAATTGATGTGCAAAAGGCAAATAAATAAATAAATATAGAAATTTGTGCAAATCCTGCTAAGATTTGTTCAAATGCACAATTGCAGCTGGAGCAAAACTACTCCTGTAACGTTTTGTCGTACACCATGGGACTTTGAACCTACATCCAGAAAGTAGGAGTTGAAATTCATTAGCCAGAGGGTGGGAGTCATCAATTGTGATGCAGCTGGTTATCCACTGTAATTGTTTGGTGTACAGGGACTCTAAACTCAGCTGAGACTCACCAATCAGCCGACTGGACCATTAATAATCTGATCCAGTCTGTTCCTGTCCTTCAGTGTCAGACTGCCAAACCAGGCCACCAAAGAGAAAGATAAACCAGATTCAATAAAAACATAGTGTTAACATGGTTTGACTGATACGGAAGCAGGAAAGCTTCCTGAGGCAGAACAAACGCTGGTGTCCCTTCCTGCACACTTTGCCTCACACTTTAGCAAATTATCAATGATCGTCCCAAGGTATTTATAAGTTTGCACAATTTCAACTGGTTGACCATTAATTATTGTGCTGTCAGGTGTGCTGGCGGGCTTCCTAAAATCAATGACCATATCTTTCGTTTTTAAAGTATTGAGCTTAAGATATGAGTCCTCACACCATTTAACAAAATGGTCAACTACAATGTTAAAGAATTTTAAAGATACTTATCAATGATTAATGTCTTTGATTCTGTTTATATATATATATATATATATATATATGTGTGTGTGTGTGTGATTTCATCTGAATATTACTTTCTTAGTTAATCACTGAACTGTTCACAACTGTAGAATGACCTTTTGCTTACATGAAAACTATGAATGTAAGCCTTGTTTTTGCTGAGCACAGATGTACATTTTAATTAAGGAGTCAGCCTTGAGCAGAGAACAACACAGCCTGTACACGAGCTCAAGGCTGGCGCTGTAATGTTTCAATTTGAAGAACAATTACTATCTGTCTGAGCAGACCACAAGGTGCCTTCAGGTGCAAAGTGATACAAATATCAACTGACTGAAGAACAAAGCAGTGCTTTTGAATATTGTTTTTGTAATATGTCTGTGTGCAACTTGCTTCGAATAAATCCAGGAGCAGAGTGGGCAGACCCTTCAGAGCGGACTGACTGACAGTGACGAAGGGTCAGGCCGGCTCTCCCTGATCAGGAAAGAAACTCAGTTTCCTGCGTGGTCATTCTCTGTAATAATTTGAGCTGTCTCTTTTACCAGATAAAATTCTGACAACAGGGCCGCGGCTGCTCTCACTGTCCCGCAGCAGACTGACAATCACTGTGTCATCTGCATATTTTAAAATGAACCTGTTTATAAAAGTGCTCTGACACATACTGGTGTAAAGAATAAATAAAGGTGAGAGCACACACCCTTTTGGTGGGCCAGGAGAAGAACACAATGTGTTTGTTAAAAGCCCGTTCACTCTGACTTTCTGTGTTCTGTTTGTTTAAAAGTCTAAAATCCAGCCCACAAGATTGTTGCTTAGTTTTAAATGTTGTAAAAGCCTTTGGGTTAAAATACAAGGTTGAACTGTGTTAAAAGCTGAGGAGAAGTCAATAAATAAAAGACACCCACTTCCCTCCAGATGTCTAAAAAGCAGATTAAGCAGAGTGAGTGTGGCGTCCTCCACTCCTCTGTTAGGCCTGTAAGCAAACTGTAACAGATCAAGTACATGCATAGGTGCTTTTTAGCAGTTCAGACTGTACCAATTTCTCAAAGCTTTCCATCAGAGTTGATGTTTGGGCAACAGGCCTAAAATCATTCAAAGTTGTGGGATCACTGGATATAGGAACTGGGACCACAACAGCATCTTTCCACACTTTGGAGGTTTCTTCCTGTTAAAAGGGAGTTTTTCCTTCCCACTGTAGCCAAGTGCTTGCTCACAGGGGGTCGTTTTGACCGTTGGGGTTTTACATAATTATTGTATGGCCTTGCCTTACAATATAAAGCGCCTTGGGGCAACTGTTTGTTGTGATTTGGCGCTATATAAAAAAATTGATTGATTGATTGATTGACTTTGGGAACATGCTGCGTTTCCAAAGACTGGTTAAAAATATGATTTAAAAAAAAAAACTGGACTCAGCTCTTTTGCACAAGATTTTAGTACGTGGCCGCAGATACTGTCTACAACTCTTGTGTACTTTTGTGCTAAGGAAGGCTTTTTCAATGTCCCACTGGTTAAAGAAAAAATGCCATGGGTCACGGAACCTGCAACCAAGTTCCAGGGTTTCCTTGACCATCCAGAACATCATGCTCTTCATCTGACCTTGTTCTTCTTTGTGAGTAAAGATGTTGCTGCCCATGAGGATTCAAAGCAAGAGAGCTTTGTCACCGCCAAATCTGTGCCTGGTACCCGTAGACATCATTGCTACATTCCATGCATTGGGTGGAAACTGCTGATGAAACGGGTGTCAAGGGATAAAGATGGTGTTGATGTTGATATTCTCAAAGAGCCAGCACCTGCAGCATCATCTGTTTCCAATCCAGCACCAGCTATTACTGCAACTCCCAGAACACAACTAACTCTGCAACACTGTGACACTGGCAAGTTTGTATGCTGTATGTATGATGAGAAAT